>NW_010360063.1:0-57364 GCF_000414095.1 Morus notabilis | reverse complement strand
GCCAGCCCACGGACCCCGGCCTATTGTTGCATCTCTATACGCTTCCCACCTGACACCATCTTGCACTCAACTCCAGGGTGTCGTGATTTAAAACTTTCTCTTTCAATGGGTCATCCAACAAATGTCATTATGATAGCAACTCCTCCAAATATTACCATCTGTAACATAGTTGCCCTTCGAGTCCGGTACTCGGAATAGAGAGAACCTATTTTTATATTTCGTTATCCAACAAACACTACCCCACTTGTTGCAATATTATTAATTTCCATATCGGCTGCTAAGAAGCTGCGCTTAGCTTTAAAAAACACTACTAATAACATTCTTATCGAAAAAGTAATCATTAGAAAATAAAAACAACAGGTGCATCTGCCTTGATTTACGACCAACTTCAAGATCTTGGCTAAGAAACAAAAAACAAAAAAAAAATAGTCCAAATTTGTCGGCAAAATAGATGACTTGAGCCCTTGACTAGACTTTAGGTCTACTACTAGAAGGTTAAAATTATATATGGAGAATGCTGAGAGAAAAGTTTGTGTAATTGATATGTAATTTGAATAAGCTTGTAATTGAAAAACACCAAAATCTTTGAATTCTAGGAGGAAATTTTGTATAACTAATTAGGATTTGTTTACCATGCTAGGTTTTAACTATTTAGATGAACGAAAGTGCAAAGTACTTTCATCGGTAAAGACTTCTAAATGGAGAGGTTTCATATAAAATTGGTAATTTCTACAGGTCTTGCTTCTTAGAAACATAGTAATAACAACATTATTGTTACCAAATGTGTTTTTTTTATTTTTAACCAAAAAAAACAAACAAACGGTATTTACTAGTTACTAAGAATAGTTATCAAACATGTTTTTTTAAAATAAATAAATACTTTTTTTTGTTAAAAAAATAAAAAACGAAACCAGTTTTCAAACGAGGCCATATTAATAAGAACATTATTGGGTGCCTTGGCTGAAGTGAAAATTTTCTTAATATGAGAGTACTTTTGTAATTACTTTTCATCAAGAAATTTTTTATAGAAAACGTGCCTAGTTAGGGGCAGAGGACAAGTAACAAGTGTGAAGTTGTCGGGCATGTCGGGCATAATCTAGTAAATTAAATATTGTTGATTTGTGATTCTAAAAAAAATATTGTTGATTTCTGACTGGGTGGCATTTTTAGAAGTCAATCTTCAAAACTTGAAATTATCAAATTAAAGAATAAAAAGGAAAAAAAACAAACGCAGACAAAACAAACAAACTCTTCTCAACAAAAGAAAAAAACAGGGGGGCAAATAACTTTTACCAGAGTTCCATTTTATAAATTAACAGTTTCTTTGAGGATTTATATGAATTAAATTAGACGGAATTATTATATTTATCTGTATATGAAATAAAATATCCATTAATCAAAACTGGTCTATTATGTAATGCTTGGATAGTTTATTATGTTTTGACAAACTATCTTCTGAAAAATGGTTGCAACTTCTCATCTCCTGAGAACATCAATAAAAATTAAAAAAAAAAAAAATTATGGACTCATTCCTCATATCTAGAACAGTGTCAAAGGAGATTTGTGATAGTAAGAATTTGATCAGTCGGCAAAAGAGTTAAATAGTAAGCCAAAAAAAAATTACCAATTAGTCATGGATAACTTTTTGGGAAATTCTCTGATACGTTAGGCGTACCGGTAGGTTACGTTTTTTTAACTGTTGAATCTGCGTATTTTTTAACTTTTACGTGATTTTATACAGATCTAACGGACAAAAAATTTAACATATTGATATATTAGCGTACCGAAAAAAGTCTCTAATTTTATTTTAATACAACTTTCCGTTTTATTTTTGCTTTTAGTTTACTTTCTGTTTTATTTTTGTTTTTAGCTTCATGCATATAAACCTTGGGAGTTTCTCTGGTTAGCCGTATTGGTAGGATCAATTTTTTGACTATTAAATTTGATTAAAATTAAATCAGAATAAAAAATATACAAAATAAATAATTTTTAATATAAATTTAACAGCTGAAAAATAAAAAACTACCAATAGTTTTAATTTTCTGATCTTCCGGAGAATTGGGAATTTCTCATACATGTAGGATAAGTTTGGCACACCGTCACATCATCTAGAATCTAAGAACCTTTTTTTTTTATATAATTTTCCAAATAGAACACCAACTCAGGGGCGCGCCTTCTTTGACTAAAATGTTACTCGTTGAAATTTGCAAGGACAAAAATAACACAAGTTTTCTCACCCATGTACAAGTCTAATAAACAGTGGATTCATTATAGAGGGGCAACCTGCAGCCCTTGCCTATAAATAGCACCTCTATGTGCACATATCTTCATCACAAAACAACTCAAAGCTCAAAACAGCCTTCCTTATCTTTTACTCTTTGATCCCTTTCAAAAAACCCTCAAAATCATCATGGGTGTTTTCACTTACAACGACGAGTTCTCCTCCACCATTGCCCCTTCTAGGTTGTTCAAGGCCTCCGTCCTTGATGCCGACAACCTTTTTCCAAAAATTGCTCCCCAAGCTGCTAAAAGTGCAGAGACCGTCGAAGGAAACGGAGGGCCCGGAACCGTCAAGAAGATCACCTTTCCCGATGGTAAGTGAACCTTTTTTTTTATCTCCATGATTGTGTGTATTAAGGCCCGTTCATTTCACCGATTCGATTTTAGAATTTGAGTTTTACTACAGTAAAAATCTCTCGAAAACAGTCACATTTAATTTTTTTACTACAGTAAAAATTCTCACATAAAGTCACATCTCAACTCGAATTAAAAACTCAAATTAGCGAATTAAACGGGCCCTAAAATTTTGATTACATATTTTACATATCTTCGATCGAAAGAAAATATGAGAATAATTTCTTTTTTTATTATGTTTATGTGTTTACTTACACTCCACCTAGAATGCCTCTTATTAAAAGTACATTAAAGATGGTAATACATATACAAATTTTGAACCAAATTATAATTTTTCACATCTTCCCTCTTATTAAAAGTACATTAAAGATGGTAATATCTATACAAAATTTGAACCAAATTATAATTTTTCTTGTGAAATTTCATTTGCAGGCAAGTACGTGAAGCAGAGGCTTGATTCAATTGACCACGACAACTTCAGCTACGGCCACAGCGTGATCGAAGGAGATGTTTTGTCTGCCGAGCTTGAGAAAATTTCTCATGTGACAAAATTTGTGGCATCCCCAAATGGAGGAACTATCATTAAGGTCACTACCAATTTCCACACCGTCGGAGGTGCCCACGTCGATGAAGCGAAGGCTAAGGAAGGAAAGGAAAAGGCCACCGGTCTGTTCAAGCTCATCGAAGGCTACCTCCAGGCGAACCCCGACGCTTACAACTAAATCGATCTGTTGAACCATATAATTTGTCAAATTAGTTTTCGCTGTAATCTAGCAAAATGGTGTGTGGCGTTTATGTTGTTTTGTTTTCCAGACTTCCTATAGGGGCTTGCCAATAAGATTGCGGAGTTGTGATATTCCCGTTTGTATTGAAAATTTCAAAAGCATTTTATCTTACTATAAATAAAAGAGTGAAAAAAATATCTTGTACTAAAATGTTACTTGTGCTTGATCTGTGTGTTAATCGCCATATCTTGGTTTAGTTTTGCTGCATCTTTTAAAATTTCTAGCCAATACGTATGGTATCATATCCTGAATTACTGCACCATTTTTTGAAGCTTTTGAAATTACTGCACTCAGGAAAATCTTTGCCATATATGAGAAAAATTTGGAAGCAAATAAATTCGCCAAAGAACTCATGACTTGCAAATTATGAGGACGTTTGTGATCTCGATCCTAATAAATTTAAGAAAAAGAAGATAAAAATACCTTTTAAAATGTAAGAATTTAAATTTTTATCTCTTACTTTTATTTGATATATTTTTTAATTAAATAATTATATTAACTAAAAATAAAATAATAAAAATTTAAATTCATATACTCTGACAGTAAATTCAGTAATTTTTTCATAAATTTATAAACTTACTTAAATAACAAAGGCGTTAACTATGAAGGAATCGTTTTCAAGAATATTCAACGGTCCTTTTAAAAGTAAAGCCTGTAAAAGAAGCTGACAGTACAATGAATAGGGAAGTATTACATAATTGTTGAATTTATATTTCTACACAGTACCTAATATAATTTGACATTTTTACTCGTCTAAGATTTGCATTTTGCATTATAAGTAGCATCTGTCTATACAATACTTATCCTTATTCTAAAGGCATATGTTCATGAACAAGTAAAGAAAATAATAATAATAATAATAAAATAGTATAATAAAGAAAAGTTATTTTTTCTTTTCCGTTTTCATTTTTTAGTACTTACCAATAAAATTATATTAAATAATTAATTATTAATTACTAATTATATTATATATTAATTAATAATTTATAAATAGATATCTCGTTTAACTAATAAACAGATAGTAATTACTTAATTATTAATTAAATATTAATTTATTACTATTAAGTTTAAAATGTTATTTATAAAATAATAAATAATATAGTAATTAATTATTTAATTAAAGATTAATTGCCAAAAATTAATTATATAACATATTAACAATAAAACAAGTAATAATAGGTTATTAAATAAATAATTAATAATTAATATATCAATCATATATTATGTTAATTATAATCTATTAATAAGTAAATAGTTGATAAATAAAAAATAAATAGTAATTACTCAATTAATACTTAATATTAAATTATAATTATCAATATGTAATATACAAATCAATAATAATTAATAATTGATAATTAGTAATTAATCATTGTAAAAAGACTAATTACCAAAAAATTGATGATATGATATAGATTATTAAATAAACATTAGTAATTAATTAACTAATTATTTAATTATCTAACTAAAAGTTAATAATTTAAGTAGTAAACGGAATTTTAATAAATTATGTATATACTAATTTCATTTGCAGGCAAGTATGTGAAGCAGAAGCTTGATTCAATTGACCACAACAACTTTAGCTACAGCCATAGCTTGATCGAAGGAGAAGTTTTGTCTGCCGAAGTTGAGAAAATCTCTCACGAGACCAAGTTCGTTGCATCCCCAAATGGAGGAAGCATCATTAAGGTTACTACCATGTTCCACACCGTCGGAGATGCCCAGGTCGATGAAGCAAAGGCTAAGGAAGGAAAAGAAAAGGCCACTGGTCGGTTCAAGCTCGCCGAAGGCTACTTGAACGCAAACCCCGATGCTTACAACTAAATCTGTTAAATTCTTGTCAAATTACTTTTTTTTTTCTGTATAAGTTAAAGGGTGTGGCTTGCAGGCTTGCCAATAATTAAAGAGTGTGGTGTTGTTAGTCCGGTTTGTGCTGAAATGTTTGAGAAAACATTTTATCTTGGGTTATTGACAAGAATGATCCTAACTTTTTTAAAAAGTGACAGTTTAATCTTAATTTTTTTTTTTTTTACAAATCGACCAATTTTATGGATCGCCCAATGCATATGACTACCCACGTGACCCAAATTATTAGTGGAAAGATGAAATTGCCCTGTAGAACTTTTCTTTCATCCTTTCAACAACAAGAACTTCATCTTCTTCGACACAAAAAAAACCCAGAAACATCAAATAGAAGGATGACTAGTAACATAAAAACCAGAAACAATACAACCTAGAAACCCATAAACAATACAAGAACTTCATCTTCTGCAATAGAAGAACTTCATCTCTTCAATACAAAAAAAAAAAAAAGAAAAAAACCAAGAAACTCGCTCTCTCTCAAGACCACCACCGGTCAAATGCTCAACACCAGATCCGAATTGAGAAACTCATAAAAAAACCCAAATATTATAAGTGCCAAAACCAAAACCAAAAAAACCCACCAACTAAAAAATTCAGAGAAACCCAAATAAGAAAACCAGAAATGATTTTTCTTTTCTCATTTTTTCTCAGAATCAACATAAACAGCAAACGAACCATGAAAAGAATCAAAGAAGACAAAACATGCCTAAGAACAACCCACAATCCAAAGAGATCAAAAATATTCAAATCAAAAGTTTTCGGGCACCTGGAGGAGCTGCGTGAGCTTGGAACTGAAGGGTGTAAGTAATGGCAAGCGTTGTTAGAACGAGAAAGAAAAGGGAATTTCTTCCCATGGCTCTCTCTCTCTCTCTCTCAGCGCCAATTCGAGCAACGTGTGTTTTTACACATATACCCCAACATCCTGGTCACGTGGGATGGGTCGATAGTTTTCGGACATATCTTAACAGAAATTATTAAATTTTAACTATTTAAAGTCGTTAAGGGTTGATTTATCAAAAAAATAAATAAAATTAAACTGTCACTTTTTAAAAAAATTATGAATCATTCTTGTCAATAACCATTTTATCTTTCATTAGTAATATAAATAGTATTTGTGATTTGCCAATGTTTTATCCCCATCTTGGTTAGTTTTTCTTACATCTTTCTTAATTAAATGTCTCGTTCATTTCACCGATTCGAGTTTAAAATTCGAGTTTTGTTACAGTAAAAAACTCTTAAAAACAGTCACATCTAACTTTTTTACTACAGTAAAAAGTTTTCACATAAAATCACATCTTAACTCGAATCAGCGAACCAAACGGTAGTTTGAAGCTTTGAAATGGACTTAGCATATGACCAAAATTTAAAAGCAAAATTCGCCAAATAACTGGCCTTCACATATAAATGAGGACATTTGTAAATCACCCCTAGTCAATTTTTAAGCTGGCGAACCTGGGATATATAGGGATGTATTACGTAATCTTTTTACTTCTTTAAACTAATAATTCCACATTTTTTACACGTCTACAATTTGCACTTTGGTTGATTAATTAGATTTGTCTTCAAATATATCTCATGTCCTTGTCACAAAGGCAACTGTCATTATGGAGAAGTAAAAGAGCAAACAAACAAAACGGTAAACTCCAAGGAAACTGTTCATATATATTTATCTCATAATTCATTTTTATCCGTAGATATCATACAAAATAGACACATATCCGACTTTTATTTTGTCCATTGATAGTCCCACAAGTTGGTGAACGTAGTATTCACAAGTTTATATGGACTCCCACAACTACTGTTAAAACTACTTTTTTCAAAGTCATTTGAGCAAAAATAAATAAAATAAATAAATAAATAAAAACTACTTTTTCAAAGTCAACTAAACGTGGAGATTGGGGGAAGTAATATTTAATATTTTGCTGGCCTTTCATGACGATATAACTTAGAGGAAGAAAGTCGGTTGAAGTTACATAAATTGACATATATAGCCAAAGTTGGCTACATAAATTGATTTGGACAGCCATTTCTAACTTCTATAATCACCCATCGAATTCTAGAGAAAAAATTTATGACTGATCATCATTTAGACTATACACGTTGACTTGGGCTTTAACCATAATATATATTTGGATAATTGAAAATGCATTTTATATATTTGGTTTTCTATCCCTTTATTATTTTCTGTCGTTTTCTACTTTAAGAGCCGTTTCATTCTTTTTTAGCCGTTCATCGCATATTGTCGTTTTCAGACTTTACTTTGTGGTCTTTCAACATTCTCTGTTTTGATGTCGTTTTGATTTTTTGGCCAGTCGTTCAATCTTTTTTAGTGTTGTATATGGGTTGGGTTGGTGCGGGGTAGGGATTTTTCTTGTCACGCCCCAAAGGGTGTGGGTTGTACATATTTAGCCCCAACAATATTAGAAAATTTTCATAACTCAATGATGTTTGGGTTGGGTTGGGATAGGGCAGGGTGGGTTGAGTGGTCGGGTTCATCATTCAAAAAACCAAAGTTCAATCCAACATTCAAAGTTCATCATCAAATAGAAATAATAACTCCAACATTCAAAGTTCATCATCAAATAATAATGATCATCAAATAAAAATAATACTGATAATCAAACATAACTCTAAAATTCAAAGTTCATCATCAAAAAGAAATAATACTGCTTAGTTCATCATCAAATAAATAGTAATTCAAAATTCAATCCAACATCAAACATGAAGCAAAGTAGTCCATCCAACATCAAACATAAAGCAAACATAAATTAGAGGCTTAATTCAAATTCATCCAAAGCAAGCACCGCAACAACAACCATCCCTATCAGTCCACACTCATAGGCTCCTTATCAGGCATGTTTGTGCGGGTTGGATTAGGGGTGCGGGTTATTATAGGCTCAACCCACAAACCGTTCCAAACACCTCAGACCAAACATTTAGTAGGCCAAAAAATAAAAAATAATGTTATAAGTTGCCTTGTTCGGGTTGGGTTGGGTTTGCGGGTTGTTCAGGTTTATGTACACCCCTAATCTTTTTTTGTTGTATGACGCTTTTTTTTTGTCGTTCACTTCTTAGAGTCCTTTCTCAACTGTTGTCGTTGTGATTTTTTTTTATTACTGATTTCCATATTCGTTGTTTATAGATTTCTTAATGGAGAGGTTCATTAAGTGTTAATTTCTACTTCTCCGTTTTTATTTGAGGAATAAGTATGCATGACATAAAAGGTTTTAGAAACATTATGACGTCCCTTGGCTGAAGTGGAAGATTATTAATCTTAAAGCACTTTCCTAATTACCTTTCAATAATATATATATATATATATATATATATATCATGCAAAGCCTCAAATTGTGTCCATCATCAAGGATGTTTTATCCAGAAGGTTCCCTTAGCTATTAGAGGAAGACCACATGTGACGAGTGCATAAGTTGTGGGGCATGTGAGTTATAAAATAATCACCGGGAAATAAGACTTTTGAAAAGATATAAAATAAAAAATAAAAAACGTTTTTCAAATATTATATCCAAAATAAAAAAAGAAAAGAGATATTTGCTGATTATTAATGCTGATTATTGCCTACTGGCTGGCATTTTTAGAAGTCAACCTTCAAATCTTGAAAATAGTGGGGGGGAAAAAAAGGAAAAAAGAATAGTGCTTCACCACTTACCAGGGACAAAATGTTTTTTTTTTTTTCTTTTGAGGATTTTATATGATTTGAATCAAATAGAATAATTATGACATTTCATCTGCATATGAAGTAGGATAACCAATAACCAAAAAGGTATATATGTATATAGAGCTTGGATAGTGAATTATGTTTGATAAAGTATTCTGATCTCAGAATAGTAAAGGTTCCATTTTTCTACCATTTTCTGCTTCTTTAATTTCAATGCAGTTAACATAAATTGTCCAATTTTTTCCCCTGCGCATTGAACCATATATTCACATATAGGATAAATATATGAAATGTTATCAATCTTGGATCCAACGATCTTTCTTTATTCCTAGCTAGTTGTGAGTAAATTCATATTAAATCAACCGAGAGGCGCCTTCTTTGACTAAAATGCAAATTATTTAACTCCTTTAAAAGAAATGCTACTTATTTGAGAACTATTATAATTTCCCAGCACGGCAAAGATAATAATAGTTTTTCTCGTCAATCATGTAAACATCCAATAAAAGAATATTTACTCGCTAAATTACTCAATAAATCAGGGGATATTTCATACGGAGCAACCAGAAGCCTTAGCCTATAAATAGCAGCACTATAATGCACATCTCTTCAACACAAAACACCTCAAAGTTCAAAACAACCCTTCCTTATCTTTTCCTCTTTGAACCCTTTCGAAACCTTAGATCATCATGGGTGTTTTCTCTTTCGATGACGAGTTCACCGCCAATGTTGCTCCCGCTAGGCTGTTCAAGGCCTTCGTCCTTGACGCTGACAACCTTTTCCCAAAAATTGCTCCCCAAGCTGCTAAAAGTGCTGAGACTGTCGAAGGAAATGGAGGGCCCGGAACCGTCAAGAAGCTTACCTTTCCTGATGGTATAGTAAAATTTTACTTTATCTCCGTGATCTTGTGTATTTATGATTTTAATGAAGACACATTTATATTTCTTCAATTGAAAGAGAAAAAGAGAATAATTCATTTTTTCATGTGTTTACGTACTCACTAAATTACGAAATACAATTTGAATTCCTAACAAACATTAATTAGATAAGTTTGCACATAAATAAAAGGACGCTTCTTTCCATTTCAATCCCTTTCCTTTTCTTATTACAACCAATTCGATACCCTGAAGCAATAAAGATGGTATATGCAAATTTCGAACCAAATCAGAGTTTCATGTGAAATTTCATTTGCAGGCAAGTACGTGAAGCAAAAGCTTGATGCAGTTGACCTAGACAACTTGAGCTACAGCCACAGCTTGATCGAAGGAGATGTTTTGTCTGCTGAACTTGAGAAAATCTCTCACCAGACCAAGTTTGTGGCATCCCCAGATGGAGGAGCGATTATTAAGGTCAACACCAAGTTCTACACCATTGGAGATGCCCCGATCAATGAAGAGAAGGCTAAGGAGGGAAAAGAAAAGGCCGTCGGTCTGTTCAAGCTCGTCGAAGGCTACCTCGTCGCAAACCCCGACGCTTACAACTAAATGATCAGTTGAACCATATGCTTGTCAAATTAATTTTCTTTCTATAAGCTAAAGGGTGTTGCTTTCATGTTGTTTTGTCTCCTAGACTTTCTAGGCTTTCCAATAAGAGTGTGGAGTTGTGATAATCCTGTTTGCATTGAAATGTTAAAGAAAGCATTGTATCTTTTACAAATTACATAATGATCATATATTGCACTAAAAGAGTTCCTGTGTTTCATTTGTGTGTCATCCCCATCTGCGTTTATTTTTTGCTACATCTTTCTATTGTCGATCCAATGCATATTCTCTCACATTTTTTAGATGTAATCTACTTCGCTACCTTTTGAAGCCTTTGAAAAGACTGTACATAGAAATATCTTACCATATGTGTTGAGGGGTAGTCATTTTTATGACCGAAATAATAGGCCCCGCACCAAAGCATGTCAACGGGGAAGAACAGCCCGAACAGGCTAACTACGCCAAACAGACCTTGAAAAAATTGACTTTGCTACTTTTGAAGCCTTTGAAAAGACTGTAATCTACTTTGTTGCTTCGCTACCTTTTTGAGATGTAATCTACTTCGCTGCCTTTTGAAGCTTTTAAAATGACTGTACTTAGAAAAAATCATACCATATGTGTTGAGGGGTAGTCATTTTTATGACTGAAAGAATAGACCCCCTGCCAGAGCAGGCCGACGGGGAAGAATAGCCCGAACAGGCCGACCACGCCAAACAAACCTAGAAAAAATCTACTTCGCTACCTTTTGAAGCCTTTGAAAAGATTGTAATACTTCGCTACTTCACTATCTTTTTTAGATGTAATCTACTTTGCTACCTTTTAAAGCCTTTGAAAAGATTGTACTTAGAAAAAATTTTATCATATGTGTTGATGGGTAGTCATTTTTATGACCGAAAGAATAGGGCCCCGCCAAAGCAGGCGACGGGGAAGAACTGCCCGAACAGGCTGACCACGCCAAACATTCCTAGAAAAAATCTACTTTGCTACTTTTGAAGCCTTTGAAAAGACTATAATCTACTTTGCTACTTCGCTACCTTCTTGAGATGTAATCTACTTCGCTACCTTTTGAAGCTTTTGAAACAACTGTACTTAGAAAAAATCTTACCATATGTGTTGAGGGGTAGTCATTTTTATGATCGAAAGAATATACCCTCTGCCAGAGCAGACTGATGGGGAAGAATAGCCCGAACAGGCTGACCACGCCAAACAAACCTAGAAAAAATCTACTTCACTACCTTTTGAAGCCTTTGAAAAGACTGTAATATACTTCGCTACTTCACTACCTTTTCGAGATGTAATCAACTTTGCTATCTTTTGAAGCCTTTGAAAAGACTGTACTTAGAAAAAATCTTATCATATGTGTTGATGGGTAGTCATTTTTATGACCGAAAGAATAGGGCCCCGCCAAAGCAGGCCGACGGGGAAGAACTGCCCGAATAGGCTGACCACGCCAAACAGACCTAGAAAAAATCTACTTTGCTACTTTTGAAGCCTTTGAAAAGACTATAATCTACTTTGCTACTTCACTACCTTCTTGAGATGTAATCTACTTCGCTGCCTTTTGAAGCTTTTGAAACAACTGTACTTAGAAAAAATCTTACCATATGTGTTGAGGGGTAGTCATTTTTATGACCGAAAGAATATACCCTCTGCCAAAGCAGACTGATGGAGAAGAATAGCCCGAACAGGCTGACCACGCCAAACAAACCTAGAAAAAATCTACTTCACTACCTTTTGAAGCCTTTGAAAAGACTATAATCTACTTTGCTACTTCACTACCTTCTTGAGATGTAATCTACTTCGCTGCCTTTTGAAGCTTTTGAAACAACTGTACTTAGAAAAAATCTTACCATATGTGTTGAGGGGTAGTCATTTTTATGACCGAAAGAATATACCCTCTGCCAAAGCAGACTGATGGAGAAGAATAGCCCGAACAGGCTGACCACGCCAAACAAACCTAGAAAAAATCTACTTCACTACCTTTTGAAGCCTTTGAAAAGACTGTACTTAGAAAAAATCTTATCATATGTGTTGAGGGGTAGTCATTTTTATGACTGAAAGAATAGGCCCCCTGCAAGAGCAGGTTGACGGAGAAGAACAGCCCAAATAGGCCGACCACGCCAAACAGACCAAACTGGCCGAGCATGCCGAGCAGGCAGACCAAGCTGAACAGTCTGAACAGGCGGACCGGAGCGAGCACTGGCCCGAACAGGCTGAGCACTTGATCAGAGTTGACCGAGCACATTGTCCGAGCAATAACCGACACCGATTGGAGGAACAGGACAAGTTCCCTATCAGCCAACTTACTACCACGTGGCCTTCTCTCTGCAATCCCAATGGGGGCTCCCACACTAATATGGACGTGGCACGTGTCATATGATCGGTACAACTCTACATCTTGGTCACGCCCGGGTTCTTGGTTAGATCTGAACACTACCCGGATCTGGAGATACTCTATAAATACCAAGCTCATTAGCTCACAAAGATAGGGATATTTTTCCACACCTAACTCTGCCTACTCATTTGTTACTCTCGACCAGAACACTGACTTAAGCGTCGGAGTACCATTTACAGACACCACACCAATGTCTCCCCTCGCTCCGAGGCCATCTCCTCTTTCGTTGCAGGCCAGAACAGTGCTAGGGATCAGTCCCGAACAGTGTAAGGGCTTGAGCAGAACAATACTAGGGATCTATTTTGAACAGTGCTAAGGATACGTCAGGAACAGTGCTAGGACCCGAGCAGAACAATGCTGGGATCTGTTACGAAAAGTGCTACGGATCCGTCCCGAACAATGTTAGGGATCCGTCCCGAATAGTGCTAGGACCCAAGCATAACAGTGCTAGGGATCCGTTCCGAACAGTGCTAGGGATCCGTTCTGAATAGTGCTATGGATCCGACTAGAAAAGGTAGAGAACAGAGTCCGGTTACCATGCGCTTCTACACACGGTGTTGTGTTGGATTTCGGCATCAACAATATGATCACCAAAAATTGGACGCAAAATTTGCCAAATAACTTACCTAATTATATAAGTGAGGACAAGATTTGAAATCCCATCCGTTGTCAATTAAAAAGCTTCCTTAAACAATGGTCGACCATCTTGGAATCATTTCTTAAAATATGGAACAGCGCTCCTGCTTAAATTGAAGCCAAACACATTTTTAATTGATGCAAAATAAGCTGACACCTTGGATGGGGTTGTATTCAACATTTTTCCACAAGTATAACATTTTTTTTATTCTTTTTGGTAGAATACAAAAGTTTATACATTTGCATTTTGCATAATAAGTACGTTTTGC
This sequence comes from Morus notabilis, assembly GCF_000414095.1. Lineage (NCBI taxonomy): Eukaryota > Viridiplantae > Streptophyta > Magnoliopsida > Rosales > Moraceae > Morus > Morus notabilis. Next base: position 43,628 of record NW_010360063.1, on the reverse strand, counting down.
TTTAACACTATTTGTCCTTGTGCTAACGGCAAACTTGCATGAACAAGCAAACATACAATTTTATCCTGCTCAAAAAAGTCATCCGATAAGTCAATTTTATCCTAGGCATCATACAAATAGACATTCAACTTTTATTATGTCCATTTGATAATAACACTAGTTGGTGAATGTGAGTTCAGATGTATCGTCTCTATTTTTCTGTCTCGATAGTTGTCCATTCACTATTTATTTATCATATTATTTAAATTTAAAAATCTAACTATACGTATAAAAATAAAAAACTAAAAATACTTAAACAATTTTTAATGTGTTAAAATTTAATTAAAGGGATAGCTACCGAGACAAAAAAAATAGGACAGCAAATCTTGGCTAGGTATTCACAAGTTATGAACTTCTCTAGTTTTATTTTATGTAACTACTTTTGCAAAGTCAAGTGAACGTGGTACCAAAAGATGGGGGAAAGAAATATTAGTTTCAGCCGGCCATTAATGATGATAACTTAAAATATGAAAGTAGGCCGAAATAATATAAATAAATATATATATATATATTTATGTATATAGCAAAAGTTGACTATACAAATTAATTTTGACAGCCATTTCCAAATACCGAAATCATCCATCGAATTCTAGAGAAAAATTTACACTGATTTAGACTATAAACGTTGCTAGAGTTGTCAAATGGGCCAGGCCGTCCATGGACGGCCCGGCCCAGCCCGTAACAGTGTTGGATTCGACATGGCCCGGTACGGTACTATTACGGGCCGTGCCGGCCCGGCACGTTTGATGGGCTAGGGCTGGGCCTCGGCTTCTCAGCCCACGGCCCTAGCCCGTGAAGGCCCGCGGTCCGGCCCAAGCCCAGTTCAGCCCAAGCCTGGATTCGGCCCTTGTTTGGCTCGGCCGAGGCCCGCCAAACGGCCCGCAGCCTGTTCAAAATGTGACCGTTGGGCCCTTCGCGGGCCCAACGGTCGGCCCGTGACAGGCCTCCCGTTTGGCCCATGACGGGCCTACCGTTAGGCCCATCACAGGCCGACCGTTGGGCTCGCCAAGGGCCTAACTGTCACAATCCGAAAATTCCTCAAAAAATCCCCTATAAGTACCCCTTAATTCCACCCTAAATCCCATACAACAATTCACTCTCAACTTCTCATCTCACTCTCATTCTATCAAGCATCTTGTCTATTTGATTTTGATTCTAAGTTTTTTTCTCGCGATCACTCATTTTCTTGTTCTTTCATTTACAAAGTTTAAGTTTAATCAATTTTCAGAAAATGGCCACATCAAACTTCTCTGATTTCACTGCTCTTCCTGAGCTTGGTGATGAGCCATTTTTCGATGATGAAATGATGCCTCCCAACCCCAACCCCACTCAACCAGAAAGTGCTCCAGTAGATAATGCTTCAGTGCACAACGAGGAAGCTAGAGAACGCACCAGGAAAAAAAGACCGCGAACTTCTCTTGCATAGTAGTATTTCACCGAGGAGCCCCGACCAAATCCAAAAACAGGTGAAATGAAAATTCGTGCGGTATGTAAGTATTGTAAAAACAGTTTTCTAATAAAAATGGTGGGGGTACTGGTCATCTGGATAGACATTAGAAAGTATGTCTACCGTTGCACCAAGGTGGGAGTGTGGACTCCCGCCAACAAACACTATCACTCACATCACAGGTGTTGCAACATTTTACATACGATGCACAACCTGCTCTTGAGGCACTAGCTAAATTTCTAGCTAGTTCCGGATTGCCTCTTTCTTTTGCAGATGAGTCGTTCGAAGAATTCATCCAGAGGGCCTTCTGCCAACAATTTAAACAGGTAAGTAGAAACACAACTCGTTCTGTTTGCAATGAGACAATCTCTTGTTGATAATTTTACGACTTTTAATACTATTGTATCTTGCACTTCTGATCTATGGGAAAGGTGCAATAGAACTGCATATTTATGCGCCACGGCGCATTATGTTGATGACGAATGGGTTTTACAAAAAATAATAATAGGTTTTCGTTTATGTCCATATCCTCATAACGCATCATCTATTTTTGGTACAATAATGGAAATTTTTGGATTTTATGGGATATAAGATAAAGTTTGAACTATTACTTTTGATAATGAATCAGCTAATACGGCTGCAATTAACATGTTTAAACGTAGTTTGAAACCAGCGTTTGGGGTGGGGGGAATTTTCATCAACGGTGTGCATGTCACATAATCAATTTAGTAGTTCAGGCAGGAATTGAACATATTTCATCTAATCTAACAAATATTAGAGAATCTTTATCCTTCATATCTAGTTCTGGAGTTTGGCTCCAAGAATTTAAATAATATTGCAGGAACAGTCAGATGCGCCTAAGAAAGTTCCCAACTGACGTGAGACATAGGTGGAATTCCACCTATTTAATGTTGAAGGCAGCACTTCCGTATTTACAGCTTATCACGACATATGTAAACATTAAGAACGATCAACTTTTAATTTTTTATACGGATTGGTAGATTGGTGAGTGGTTTTTTAAATTTCTAGAAATTTTTTACAATGCTGGAGTTTATTATCCTACTGCACATTTAGCTTTACATAAAATATTTAATATTTCAAAAATATTTTCTTATTATAGGGATACATAACTTTTTGGAGACATGGTTAAGTTAATGGAAGCTAAATTTAAAAGTTATTGGTCAGGTTGTCCTATGTTATATGCATTAGCAACCATTGTAGATCTTAGGTGCGGAGTATATGGGATTGAATCATTGATGACTCCTATAGCAAAAAATTTAGGAATTGATATGCAACAAACTATTATTGGCACTAAGAAAATGTTAGAAAAGGTATTTAGCTTGTATGAAGCAAAATACGGCACAGGTCAAAAAGAACAGGGAACTTCGACGTCAACTAGCAGTTCGGGGCTAAAGGATCGTCGTGGAGTTTCTTGAAGAAGAATGAGAAAACAACAGGATCGTCATCAACACAAGCGTCTATTGAACTAGTAAAATATTTTGAAGCAAATTTTGTAATCGATGACGACAAACTAGACATCTTATAGTGGTGGAAGAGCAAGACCGATCATTTTTCAACACTATCCGTAATAGCTCGTGACATTCTGACAACTCCAGTGTCAACGGTAGCATCGGAGCAAGCATTTAGCACAAGCAACCGAATTCTTAACGAGAAGAGAAGTAGAATGTATCCAAATATCTTGGAGGGGCTAATGTGCGTGAAAGACTGGGAATATACTAGAAGACGAAAACAACAATACACAGATGATTCAACGCAAGACTATTTTTTTAACTTAGAAATAACGAAATCTTCTGAAAGCACTTAGGTTTGTAATTTACTATTTCTACTGCACTCTTTTTTCCTTCGCTAAGGTTTTGACCCGATCTCCCCATGAGTTTTACTTGGTAAGGTTTTTAACGATACAGTCATTTATGTGTACTTATTTCTATTATGTCAATTCAATAAAATCACATTTTTAAAGGCATATGATATATTTTCTTAAAACCTTTTTTTTTTTTTTTTACCGTTTATCGCATGTTGTCGCTTTCTAACTTTATAGTTTATAGTGGTCTTTCAACTTTCTCTGTTTTGATATCGTTTTATATTTTTTTATCGTTCAATCTCTTTTTTTGTTGTTTCTCCTTTTTGGCCGTTCACTTTTTAGTCCTTATATAACTCTTGTCGTTGTCATTTCTTTTATTACTGTTTTCCGTTTCGTTTTTTCTCTTTTTTTAATTCTTTTTTCCCGTCGTTTCCATTTTGCTGCCCTCATCAAAGAACCAAATTCTAAATGGCAACACAGGAAGAATAATTCGTCCAAAGAAACGAACAAACGGACCGCATTCCTCTAATCCTGTTTATACATATAATTCCACAACCAAATATAATGGTTGAAGTATTTTTGTTATCCATATATATTTTACGGCGAAAAAATTAAAAAAAAAAAAATCAGAAACCCGATTCGGACCAGCCATTTCCAATAGGAAAAGCATTGAATTGTAGGAGGAAATTACTTTTATAATTGATTTAGGATATAAACTGACCATTTCAAACTTTAATAATTTAGATGGACCAAAGTGCATAGTATTTTCGTTAATATAGAGAGAGAGAGACATGGTTATGTGAAAGTTATGGCGTCCCTTGGCTGAAGTGGAAGATTTATTAGTCTTAATGTACTTTCTTAATTACCTTTTAATAACAAAATTACTCCTGAAATTGTATGCATCAACAAGGAATTTTTATCCAGAACCATTCCTTATTGGGGGCAGACCACATGGAACAAAGTGTGAAAACTGAGGGGCGTGTTAGATCGGTGGGAATAAGATCTTAGAACCCAAAAAAAAAAAAAAATGTGTTTTCATGTATTATAGTCCAAAATAAAAAAGAAAAGAGAGATTTGCTGATTATAAATGCAGATTACTGACTGGCTGGAAAATTTAGAAGTCAAACTTCAAGTCTTGAAATTAATTGGGAAAAAAAAACAAAAAGAAAATACAAATCTTGAGGTAGCCCCTTCCCATTCCAAACCAACACTATCCCAACAAAAAAAAAAAAAAAAGCAGTCATCAATGATCCAAACAGGTAATATATAAAGCATGGATGAATATTGATTTATGCTTTATAAGGTATCTTGTGAAAATTTTGTTGTAACTAGTTATTTTTCTATTTAAGGACGCCAATAAAAAAGACAATGGCATAAATGAAGTTTCATGCCCTCAAGTTCCTGATCTCCAGTACCGCAAAGTTTCTTTTTTTTTTTCCTACTATTTTATGCCATTTGAATTTTCATGCAGTTCACATAAATAATAAAAAAAATTTCCCTGCATATTGAACTATTTCACATTTAAGATAAATTTTACATATTCAATCAACCGATCGAGAGATGCCTTCTTTGACTAAAATGCTCCTTATTTTAAAATAATCATAATTTTTTGACAGGGCAAAAATAATAATAATTTTCTCTTCAATCATGTAAGCATCCAATAAAAAAAATATCTACTTGCTTAAGTATTCAATAAACAAGGGATTATTCTTACTGAGCTACCCTCAGGCTTAGCCTATAAATGGGACCTCTATATGCACATCTTTTCAACACAAAACACCTCAGAGTCCAAAACAATCCTTCCTTATATTTTCCTCTTTGATCCCATTCGAAAACTTAGATCATCATGGGTGTTTACTCTTTCGACGATGAGTTCACCGCCAATGTTGCTCCCGCTAGATTGTTCAAGGCCTCTGTCCTTGATGCTGACAACCTTTTCCCAAAAATTGCTCCCCAAGCTGCTAAAAGTGCCGAGACGGTCGAAGGAAATGGAGGTGTTGGAACTGTCAAGAAACTCACCTTTCCCGATGGTAAGTAAACTTTTTTCTTTATCTCCATGATCCTATGTATATATGATTTTGATAACATATTTTACATATGTTCAATTGAAAGAGAATAAGGGAATAGTTTATTTTTTTTTTCATGTGTTCTTGTATTTACTCACTAAATTAGGAATACAATTTCAATTCTTAATATATAGTAATTAGCAGATAAGTTTGTACTTAAATAAAATGATGCTTCTTTCCATTTCAATCCCTTTCTTCTTTTTTCTTTGTTACAACTAATTAGATACCCTGAAGGTAAAAGTACAATAAAGATGGTATATATATGCAAATTTCGAACCAAATCAAAATTTTCATGTGAAATTTCATTTGCAGGCAAGTATGTGAAGCAAAAGCTTGATGCAGTTGACCTCGACAACTTGAGCTACAGCCACAGCTTGATCGAAGGAGATGTTTTGTCTTCTGAACTCGAGAAAATCTCTCACGAGACCAAGTTCGTGGCATCCCCAGATGGAGGAACGATCATTAAGGTCAACACCAAGTTCTACACCATTGGAGATGCCCCGGTCAATGAAGAGAAGGCTAAGGAAGGAAAAGAAAAGGCCGTCGGTCTGTTCAAGCTCGTCGAAGGCTACCTCATCGCGAACCCCGACGCTTACAACTAAATCAGTTGAACCATATGCTTGTCAATTTTTTTTTTTTTTTCTGTAAGCTAAAGGGTGTGCCCTTCATGTTGTTTTGTAGCCTGGACTTAATTTCTAGGCTTGCCAATAAGAGTGTGGAGTTGAAATAATACCGTTTGCATTCAAATGTTTGAGAAAGCATTGTATCTTTTACAATAATAATATGATGATGATATATCTTGCACTAAAAGAGTTCTTGTGATTCATCTGTGTGTCATCCCCCTGCATCTTGGTTAATTTTTTGCTACATCTTTCTATTCTCTATCCAATACACATTGAATCACATATTGGAGATATGTAATTTACTGTACTACCTTTTTAAGACTTAAAAAAAGACTGCACTTAGAAAAATCTTACCATATGATCCCCAAAATTTGAACGCAAATTCTGCCAAATAACTGACTTGATCAATTATAAATAAGGACATTTGCTAATCTCATCCCTAGTCAATTAACAAGCTTCCTTAAACAAGGGCTCACCATCTAGGGATCATTCTGCAAATATTCAACGGCGCCCCAGTTAAAATTGAAGCCTAAAACATATTTTATACTTGCAAAACAAGCTCATGACACCTGAGATGGGGATGTATTCAACATTTTTACACAAGTCTAACATTTTTTCTTTTCTTTGGCAGAAGAAAAAAAAGTCTAAAATTTGCATTTTGCATAACGAGTACATTTTTCATTAATAATATCTGTCATTGTCCTAGAGGCAAACGTCTTTAAACAAGCAAACAAACAATTTTATTTTTATCATACTTACAAAGTCATCCCATAAGTCAATTTTATGCTAGACGTCATACAAATAGACGTTCACCTTTTATGATATCCATTTGATAATAACACTTAGTTGGTGAACGTAGTATTCAGAAGTTATGAACTTCACTAGTATTATTTTTACTAGTTGAAATGGATTCACTAGTATTATTAAATTACTTTTGAAAAGTCAGGCGAACGTGGTACTAAAAGATGGGGGAAGCATTACTTAAGTTGCAAGCTGGCCTTAATTTCGTGATGATAACTTAGAATAATAGTACATCAAACGAATAAAACTTTATAATAAATTAATTACTTTTATTCAGGCCGTATCAAACAAACACATAGCAACGTGTTACAATATTAATTATTGCTATGGCTTCTAAGAAGCTGCCTCAAAGCTATATAAAATGTAGCTGTTTTAATATATGAGAGTATCTCGAATGCAATATTATAATTAATGTGTTAATTGTAAATTTAACATTTGATTGTAAAAAATACTCTCCAATGTAATGCTTTTACTGTGCCAAATTTCTCATATGCTATACTTTGTGGTAAATTTTTCACTAAATATAACATATGAGAAATTTGGCATTTGATTGTCGTTAGTTAAATGTTTACTTTTTTATGTAATCAATGCAACTTTTGCATTTTTTAATTATTTTAAACATAAAGTTTAATTTTACAACTTTCAAAGTTTAATAATTATGGAAAAAAAATAAATTTAGCATTTCAAATAGCATTATGTATTACAATAAAAATAAAAATAACACATCATATCACATTTTTTAATAATAAATATACAATTAATATTAATATTTACATTAGAGATGGTCTAACTAATTACAAGCTCTTAGCCAAGACAAGAAAAACAAAAACACAAAACAAAATAAAAGGAATATATATATATATATGAAGTACTATATTAATTTCCGTGGCTGCTAAGGAGGGGTGTCTATTTATAATGAACGCTACCCACAGATGCATCTGCCTTAATGTATGACCAAGGTCAAGGATGCATATGTCCTACTTTTAAGAAATAGCTTGTAATTTGTCGGTAGATTTTAAGTCGCCGTGACTTGATTATGGAGCAAGTTGATTTTAAATCCATCACTTGATCTTAAGTAGATCTACTAATTAGTAGGTTGCTATTGCAATCAAAGTGTACTAATTAAATTATGGAGCAACTTGAAAGAATAATTAATCTGTACAATTTTTTTTTATGAGAAAAAGTATAAATCTCATGAGAAATAAGAGTAGACTATGAGGAAGATAAATATAAAATAAACAAATAAATTAGGATTGATTTTTTCTACTTTTCTTATTTTATTAATTTTTGGAAAGTTTTCTGATTTAATGTATTTAATTTGATACAATAGTTTTCATTTTAATTATTTAATTAACCTATAAATTGACTACACTCTTACAAGCAATTCAGACTTTTGATTGATAAATATTAGATAGAATTATTTCTCTCACTTGATTTTTTCTTCCCCGTCATCTCTCTCTCCCAAATTTCTTCTTTTCTTTCTCTCTCCTCTCTAATTTCTCCTCTTTCTCTTCTCTCTTCTCTTTTCTCTCCCTAGTTCTACATCAAACTCATCACATGCAGTTTTTCTCTTTTTAAAAAAAAAAAAAAAAGGAAATCACATGCAGGTTCATAATTACAGTATGAATTAAGTCAATCCCAATTTTCACTTTAAACTAATGGCCAAATTAAGTGAAAAGACTAGCAGATCTTGTGCGTCTAGATATTGAAAAAATACTCAATAAGTGACGGATTTTAATTGAAGATAGGATTAATGTAGAATTGTTCACAATTACACGCATTATTTTCTACTTTCTTAATACCGGTTCAATTGCGTGTCTTTCTAAAGGACGACGACCTTACCCAAAAAAAAAAAAAAAAAATGGCTGTCAAAAGTCTCTAATGTATATGATTTAAATTTTAAATATATATTGAGCATTGACCATCTAGAAAGTTATGGGAAAAAAAACAAACAAACAAAAAAACCCCCAAAAAGGAATGTATAATGGTTGAATTGTGCTTGATCATGACTCTAATACTAAATTTTAAGCCCCTTGTAAGGGATACTCTTGTTAATTTGACCCCTAATATAAGCGAGACGATCTTGCAGCAATCTTCGGAGTTTCATTTTCTACTGTATAATGTCACTTTTAATCTAATGAAGAAGACTAGTTAACACATCAATTCGGTTCAAAGGTAAGAAAATATGTAGACTTCTATGATAAGATACCAAAAGTCTCCATTGACCGAGAGTACTTCTTAATTTTGAACCGTTAAATTTTTTTTCATTTTTTTTACATTTACATATTTTATTTAGTTTAATGCACAATCACCATTTTTTTTAGTTTGTTATTTAAATAGTATTATTTCTCTATCCTTTCATATCTTATTTTGTTCTTTTTTTTTTTAACTGAAGTTTTGCTTGTGAAGCCTTTTTTCAAAACAAAAAAAAAAAATAGATACAAACAATGAAATAAAAATCAGTAAAAATGAAATAAAAAAACAAAGTAAAATGATTAACTTTTACAAAAAATAAAATAAAATAAAATCAGTAAAAGATACAAACATGAAATAAAAAACAAATAAAAATCGTCATATAATTAATAGCAAAGAAAATTTAACATTATATCAATACAACTTTTTGAAATAGTTATTGAAAATTGAAAATTAGAGGTTTTTTTATAAATTTTAATATAGCAATAGTTTATAATTTAGGATATAACATGAGTCTGTGGAGGGAGATAAAAACTATATAATTAATCTAATTTTTTAATTAAATTAATTATATGATTAAATATGTCATGATTTACCTTTTTTGTCATGGTAGGTGAGGATTTTTTGTCACAAGAAAATTTAAAATAAAAAAAAAAGTGTGGAGAGTAAAAAGAGATATTTAAATAGAACCACCCTATTAAAAAATGCATGATATATATTCACAACACATTAACTATTTGCCGTTGAATGTTCTGCTTTAAGAACATGATATGATCCCATGTAATGATAGGGTGTATATTCTTATCTTACACGAGTTTTTTAGCTATATATTAGTCATTGTCAATATATTTCTTTCAAATTCTAGAAAGACTATTTAAACGCCTTTTGAGAGGATCTTGCAAGGCCGGTGTGCATGCCTGAATGGCCAACTTTAACTTGATGTTCCTAGTTACCATAAAATTACCCTCATTTACTTAATTAAAGTGTTATGGTGAAAAATGGTCTTCATCAATACTATGTCCAATAATGAATATTTTAACTTTTAGGAGAGGAGAATCCAGTTTGTTCATCAAGTCCAACATGGACGTCCTATTAACATGATTTTCTGGTACAAGAATATATTCAAAGGCTTATAATAATAATAACAATAATAATATTATTATTATTACTATTATTATTATTATTATTATTTGTTTGTCAGGAATGGACGGCCTAGTAACATGATTTTCTGGTGCAGGAATATGTTCAAACGTTATAACAATAATAAAATAATGAGAGTTTCTCTGATAGTCCCTGTAAAAATGAGACTATCAGTGTGTTTTACTTTTTAACTGTCAGATTTATATTAAAATCTATCTATTTTGTATTTTTTTTAATATGATGTGATTTTAACCAGATCTAACGGTTAAAAAGTGACACTACGGGCAGGGAAGGACAACCAGAAACTTCCTAAATTAATAAAATAACAATAATTAATTTTTTCCATCTTGGATGATTTGGAATCTCATTATATATATGCTTTCTCCCTACATCTACTCAGAAGTGGATAAGCAAACGACAAAGGGAAATAGATCTATAAACACAATAAGCCACATGCACAATAACTATATATAAGTATGGGTCCATATTGTTTTATTAACATCAAGCAATAAAAAGTTGTGATAACGTTTTATTTTCTTCTCTTTATAATTATTGTCTATAGGAAAACTCTCTTTATTATTCTTTTCTCTTCTTTATCAACCAAGTATAAAAACAGATAACTTATACAATACATGGCAAAATTTGTCTCTTGCTTCTTGTACAAACAGAAATAATGCAAACAAAATAACATTAAAAAAACAAAGACAATTAAATGTGCCTTGAATGTGTACATAGTATAATAATGATTGTTTTGTTGGAATTTATTGATGTTAGAAAAAGGTTAATTTGGGGTAGACAGAGCAGCATATACTCTTATAATATTAGAGAATCAAATGTGAGGCGAGGAATTATTTGATTAATCATATTGTACCACAATCGTATGTTAATAATATTTCTCTTAAAACAAGAATCAAGGCATATACTTTAGGACATAACAACTAACAAATAAGGCCGGGATTTTTTTTTTATGTTTCCAACGAGATGCTGACCTGTTATAATAATCAATCTTTGATCTCAACCAACCAAAAAAAAAATGCAATTAGCGTTTCTAAACTCACTTAAATTTTCTATTATCTTTGCATATGAACTATAGGGAAAATCAATCAACCATTAAAATAGCGCCACATTGCATTGTGACATAGATTACGATTTCAAGCAACAAAGCCCATTTAGAATAAATAAACATCAACCAATATAAATCAACCCCTCAAAAACTATAATATTCTTTTTATATTGTAAATTATTCTTTTTATATTTTTCTAATAGGTATAAATCACTTAAATTTTCTATTATCTTTTTATATGAATTATAGGGAAAATCACAATCAACCAAGAAAATAACGCCCACATTGCATTGTGACATAGATTACGATTTTCAAGCAACAAAGCCGATTAAGAGTAAATAGACATCGACCAATATAAATCAACCCGAAAGCAAATCTCATCTTCCATTTTCTTCTCTCTTGGCTAATTTAATTCTTCTAGTTATAACACATAATATAATTACAAGAATAATATATTATGGGAGTTTTCACTTCCTCAGACGAGTACATTTGTCTAATTCCTCCGGCTAGGTTGTTCAAGGCTTTGGTCCTTGATTCTCACAATCTGATCCCAAAGATCATGCCACAAGCAGTCAAGAGCATTGAGATTATCCATGGTGATGGAAAGGTAGCTGGAAGCATCAAGCAGATCAATGTCGTTCAAGGCATGTGACACAAATTAATAAATTGCTACTACTACTCCTTATAGTATATATTTGTATATTTTTGTAAAATTAACCCTCTTTTTGTTGACTAACACTAATATGAGAGATAGTCAAGTTTGCGAAATTATTTTTTTGAACTAGTATGTACAACGTTGAACGTAGATTATTACAAGAAATGCCTAGTGTAGTTACTATTATGATTGTCTTAACTGATCTCAATCGGTCGTGACTATGAATCCAACGTGTCGTAATTGTCGCGTTTGATGTCGTTCGAAACACTAGTTAATAATTGTGTGACATGGGCAGGCCAAAGCCAGCTTAGATCGGCGAAGATTCGAGTCGACGAGATTGACGAAGAGAAGTATGTATACAATCACAGCTTGATTGAAGGCGAAGCGCTAATGGAGAAGCTCGAGTGCATTTCTTATGAGGTCCAATTTCAGCCAACCCCGGAAGGTGGTAGCAAGAACAAGATGATTAGCAAGTACCACACCAAGGGTGATATCGAGCTTAATGAGGCCATTAAGGAGGAGATCAAGGTTCGCAAAGACAGGGCCTTGATCATGTACAAAGCTGTGGAAGCCTACCTCATTCAAAATCCTGAAGCATATGCTTAAAAAGTGCTTTCATACATAATGTGAGACACGCAAATAATGTTTTTGGGTGTCTTTGTTTGAGAGTTTTTCTTTCTTTCTTTCTTTCTTTTTTTTCTTTTTTGCTTTCCTATCGTTGTTGTTTTCATGAATCCACAGTTAAACAAAGTTAATAATGTACTTTAAGTGCCCGTTTAGTTCGCTGATTCAAGTTTTTAATTCGAGTTGAGATGTGACTTTATGTGAGAATTTTTTACTGTAGTAAAAAAGTTAAATGTGACTGTTTCTAAGAACTTTTTATTATAGTAAAACTCAAATTTTAAATTCAAATCGTTAAAATGAATGGGACATGTATCGCCATATAAGATGGATTTTCAGTAGCAAACGTGGGGGAAAACATGATTTGTGTAAACAAGTATCTATAATTTGACTAGTTTGATCCGTGGTCCTAACTTGGGTCAGAAGGGCAGCTCTAAACAAAATTTGGGTCAGAGCCCAAAGGGTTCAGGATGGGCTTGCATTCGTCCGTCAACACCATCTCCATGTAGGCCCAAAACTACCATATGAACCATAACGATCATGGAATGGGAAAGTCCATAATCTACCTGTCTAGCAACTCACAAAAATTTAGTGCGAAAAGGATGAGTTTTTAATAGTTACGTTGAGGGGTTACCTATTAAATATAAAAATTTAATGATTTAATAAGAATTTAATTTTATTAATTGTCATAGTTTGGTCAACTATCTAATTTAGTACAATTGTTGGATTAATTGATACCCACTTATGAAAAAATATTAAAGTAATCATTAAAACCACACTGATAATTAGGCTTCACTTTTGAAGTTTGCTTTTTTTTTTTCTTTTAATAAAAGCATATAGATTGGTTCTTTAATGTTGCGGTTAGAGAATGAAGTATTAATGGTGAAATTGTATCTATCCCAAGAGGTCAAATCTAGAGGTGTAAGTTTGGGCCGCGGGGCTCGGTAGCCCAAAGAGAAATTTCAGGCTGGCCCGGCCCGGCGTTAAAAGAAAGGGGGTCAGCCCAGTCCGGCCTTAAGCCCAAAAGGTTTAGGGCTTGTCTGGCCCGTTCTGAAATTTTATAAGATATTTTAAAAAATCTTTAAAAATATGATATTCGGGCACGCCCAGCCTGGCTCGGCCCTAAAGGAGGGAGGGTCGGCCCAACCCGGCTCTAAACCCAAAAAATTTACGATCAAATCAGGCCCGAGCCAACAGTAACAAGGTGATTTGAAGCATTAAACAAAACTCTTTAAAGGCTTAAAAAGCAGCACTTGACCTGCTATTCTTATAATTAGAGACTGCCAAAATTGACCCAACAAATTTTCTTGTCCACCGTTCTTCCCACCTATTAAAACGACATTAAAACTTTTTGGCGAGTTAATCTTTAATTATACATCTTCCCATGAACGAAATGACTTCTTTTTTCAATTTCATGAAGGCTGATGTAAAAGTGACCGTTATGTAGTCATTTTACAAATAAAAATTTTTTAAAAATTTATTTTACTAATAAAACATTCCTATTAAGTCATCTTTACAAAGAGCTCGTAGAAACTTAGACAAAACATGGGGTAAAAAAAAAACCATAACAGAATATGTGATTTTGAATACAACTTTTCAGGAACCTGCACAACAACCCAATAAGCGCCGTCCATGTGCAAAAAAGCATACAATTTCTCAAAATTTCTTGGAGGCCTTTATTCAAGTCTAATTTAAGCAGCTACAGAAGTTTCAAAAGGCATTCACGATGGCTGAAACTCTTGACTGATCATAACTTTTGAGAAAACCCTTGCCTAACTTGTACATTTCAAAATCAAGCTTGTTATATATATATATATATTTTATATATATATATAACAAGCTTCCAATATATTTGTTCATCATAAAAAATTAAAAACGCAAAAATCATGGGTGTTTTAAGCTTGGCAGAAGATTTTTCATGCCCAATTGCGGCGAGCCGCATCTTCAAGGCTTTGATGGTGGATCAGAAAAATTTGATACCAAAGCTCTTGCCTCAGTTCATAGCTAGTGTTGATGTGATTCAAGGAGATGGAGGAGCTGGGACCATTGAACAAATTAACTTCACTGAAGGTAAGCACTAAGCAATATATATGAGAACAAAATAGATGACAATAGATATTGTACTTAGTTTTTGGTAGTTTTTTAGGTTTTCTAGCGCTTTTTCCTCAAATCTTTCTTACCCTCAAATGTGATAAAGTCTTATAGAGTGTCCTAAATTAATGAAGGCCATTAAGTTGAGTTCAAAAAAATAAAAACTAAGGGCGCATTTGAAACTCATTTCAAAATAATTTTATTTTTTTGTATAAAAATGAAAATAAAAATAAAAATGTTTTTAATCTCAGACAGAAATTATTTTTAAAAATGTGTTTGGTAGTTTTATCAAGAGATTGTTTTCAGTATAAAAAATAAAAAATAAAAAAAAACTCATTGATATCTCTCTCTCTTTCTCTCTGCTCGAGAGAGGAGAAAACGAAAACAAAAAATGAAAAACGACTAAAAGTCATTTTTCATTTCTCTCTCATTTTACACTAAATTAAAAATTCATTTTCATTTTCATTTTTTATCTTTATTATGTCAAACGCCGTTTTAGAAACGTTTTCATTTTTTTCTCGAAAAACCTGAAAAATAAAAATGTGATCAATTCCAAACACGGCCTAGAATTTTTCTGATGATGTGGGAGCATGTCACGTTAAATTGAGGCATTTCCATCCAAATTTTAACAGTCAGTCATTGATTTGAGGCACTCTTCTTTATACTAAATTAATCATCACGAAATAATCTACCAAAATCAAAAGTTCAAGTTGCAACTTACCAATTATCGCAATAAATTCTAAGGCCGAAAGCGCCAAATGCCTCGGTTTCTAATTAGCGTTCTATATCATGTTTAACCGATTTCGCTTTTGTCGGTCTATTAATTATGCATGCAGCTAGCGAATTCAAGTACGTGAAGCACCGAATCGACGAACTCGACCATGAAAACTTTGCATGTAAGTACTCTTTGATAGAGGGAGATGTATTGGGTGACAAGCTTGAATCTATTGATCATGAAGTGAAGTTTGAGCCTGCTGCTGCTGATGGAGGATGTGTGTGCAAGATAACAAGTAAATACAACACCGAAGGAGATTTCTCGGTCAGCGAAGAGGAAATTAAGGCCGGCAAGGAGAAGGCTATGGCCATTTTCAAAGTTGTGGAGTCCTACCTTCAGGAGAACCCTGATGCTTATGCCTAGATTGTGTCTTGTTGTCGTTTGTCGTTTGAGCTTAGGATATTATGTTGTTTGGATTGTGTAAAGACAATAATTATATTTAGAACCACATATAGTTGCCGTGATCTATATTTGTGGTGTGTAATACAAAACTTTTATTATAAATTAATGAAAAGATTGATATTCTGTATATTAGGGATTGAATAAATGAAAATTACTCGAAGAAAATCTCATTATACATAAAAGAGTCAACAACTCTTGTGATAGTACTTTTTTTAAGCGGTCACGTCACGGCCTTTTCTCCTTCTCCTTTTTTTCTTTTTTTTTCTCACTTCTTTACTTTTTTATCTTTTAATTTTTTGCTCTTTATTTTTTTACTTTGTGAATTTTTTCATAGTTCAACTTTTACATGAAATTTTTAAAAATAATTTTTGCTCGCTTTACTCCTATGAAAGTAATTTCTTTTGCATATGTTTCTATTTAATTTTATTTCTATCAATGGTTAGAATAATTGTCTTCAAATCTATCCCTACTTAATTGATTTTCGTGTAATTTTTGTTATATTAAAAGTTATTTTTACACCTTTTTTTTTTTACAGTGCTCCTACATAGCACTTTTCAGGCTACCATGTGGTAGCCTCCCACCCCCTCCCCACTCCCACCCTCCTTATTTTTTTCTTTTTTACTTCTTTTTATTTCTATTATTTTTTAAATGCTTTGTTCCTTTATTTTTTAGTTTGAAATATTTTTTTCTCTGGCTACAATTAATAGATGTAACTTTTAAGGAAACTACGTGTATTTTGACACGATGTTAAATTTATAAAGTTATTTTCCACATACATAATATGTGGCTCAACTAGTAACAAATAGTAACTAGTAAAAATAAAAAAAATAAAAAAAATAAAAAAATAAAAAAAAACAATTGGCACTAAAGAAACGAGCAAGGAAAGAAAATTCGTGAAAAACGACAGTAGCTGGAAACCGTAAACTAATAGAAAGCGGCAGGAAATAATAAACGATATCAGCGAGAAAAACGACAAAAATATGAAAAGGAAACAAAAAGAGCAAAAGAGACTAGAATGGCATCAACTTGCAAGACGTCAATAATCGGATTGAGGACAAGTAACATAAGACGCCTGCAAGAAAAACAACATCATCACCTATCGAAAACGTAGAAACAGAGAGACCGTGAAAATATTGAAGAACGACATGTAACAAAGACGACAATATCGCAAAAGCAAAAATTAACTTTAAAAACGAAAATAAAAATTAAAAATAATTAAAAATAAAAAAAGGAACAGAAAAGGCAAAAGAAATCAACTGGAAAAACAGCAAATACATCACAAAACGACGTGAAAATTTAAAATGACAAAAAAACCTCAAAAGCTAAGCTCTTTTAAAATGACAATAACATGTAAACGACAGGGAAACCAACATTAATGTAAGAGTACAATGAGCGCGTTTGAAACTCGTTTTAAAATAATTTTATTTTTTGTATGAAAATGAAAACAAAAACTTTTTCAATCTCAGAAGAAATCATTTTTTAAGACGTATTTGGTAATTTATCAAGAGATTGTTTCAGTATAAAAAAACAATTAATATCTCTGTCTCTTTCTCTCTGCTCGAGAGAGAAGAAAACGAAAATAAAAAATGAAAAATGATTAAAAGTCATTTTTTATTTCTCTCTCATTTTATACTAAACTAAAAAATCGTTTTCATTTCCGTTTTTTGTCTTTATTGTGCCAAACGCCGTTTTGTAAATATTTTCATTTTTTCTTTATTAAAAAACGTAAAAAATAAAAACGGGATCAATTCCAAACACAGCCAATATATTCACAAACAACTACGACGTCATAATACTTTAAAAAAATAAAAAACCAAAACCACGACGTCATATTATAATGTTGCAGCTACAAAGAGGCGTTCTTGCACAATGAGAAATAATTACCATCAGTGTGCTCAATCCATCTTCATTGGTGAGTGAAGACTCTGCGGAAGCCATATCAACCATAAACTACACAAAAAGAACAGTTTTGGTTGATGATTCTACTCACAAGAATACCTCAACAAAAGCCTTTCTGATGCTTTTTCACAGTCCATCGGTGCATATATAGTTCCAAACTTGAGAAAATCTTAGAACTCAGTAGTCTCAAACATATGTTAAGCTAGGGAATTTCTCTCTTATTTTATTTATTGGACAACCACCAAAAAATTAGAAAAGATAGAGGGTGTTCAAACCACATATAAACATCCCAGCAGCCCGTTAACTTAGCGATATTGGACAAATTCACAATCTGACACTTATAAACGCATTGTGTGAATAAAACTTGTGTGATTATTAGTTTTCTTGAGCAATTGACTGCTCAGTGTTTTAGCTTGGAATGAGACTTTTCATCCTATTTCACTAGTCACTATGTATTTCCCAAACCTCAATGGTATCAAACTACACAAGAAGTGCTTAAACATGACTTGCTTTAGACACAGGACAGCTCTCCTAAACTCTTCTTTCTCCACATTATTTTTCTTTCCTGTATATACCAAGTAATCTACCGATTATTGTGTTCCAAATGAAATAATTAACAAGTAACTTGTCGTTTTTCAATTAATAAGTCTATTCATAGAAAAAATTGTATTTTCTCAACTAAAATTAACTACACATTTGCCAAGATTTAGGGCTTGTTCTTTTGGAGTTTAACTTGAGTATAATTCTTGAGTTGAATTTGAGTTATAACTTGAGTTGAATTTGTAACTTGAGTTTGTGTTTGGTTGTATACATTTGAGTTATGGTTTGAGATAAGAATCTTTTTGAGTTTGTGTTTGAGTGAGTCAAAACTTGAATTTGTATTTAGATAGTATTTTAATAAAAACTCAATGCTGATGAAAAATTTTAATAGGGTATATGGGTCGGGTTTTATTCATCTTTTCGTTGTCAACGCATAGAAAAAAAATCATCTCAGTCAGAATTAAAACGAAAAAATTATAGCATTTTTAAGAAAAGAAAAAATATTGTTCATTAATTTGAGTTCGATTTTCTGAATTCGAGTTGAAGGGGAAACTTAAACTCGAGTTTTAGTCCTAAATTCGAGTTTGAACTCGAGTTTAAACTTAAAAGAACATGAACTCAAATAAAGTTGTAACTCAAGTTGCCTTTTTTTGAGTTTTTCACCCAAAAGAATAAGCCCTTAGTACCCCAGAAGATTGATAGATAATTGAAATACCTAGCAATGCCATTCCATATTGGCTTTAGCCAAGCAAATCTTTCTTAGTTGTTATATGGGGCAAATATATGTCCTATCAGTATAGAATCTAGAATAAACAAAGTCATAAGTTTCACCCCTAATTAATGAACAGACAATACACATAAGTTTTATTAGTCCAAGCTAAGCATCTTTTTATCTCAAAGGAAACAAATGTTAATCAAGTCTTTCTCTTTCTTTTTCTTTTTCTTTTTTTTTCTTTTTCTTGTTTTGCCTAACTAGGAAAATTAGCTCAAAATTTTTCTTCACTCTTGCATATTTTTACTATGATTTCTTGCCACCATGTTCAAACAAGAATGGCAATTCAAGGCATGGAATGCCAGCCTGTAATATTGACAAATTTGTTGTGATGCCAAAAAGAGAGCTAGTCAATTTACCTTTCTTTTTGGTAATGCACTTTGTTTTCACCAAAGGCCTCTAGCCTCTCAATAATTTTCTGCTGCTGTTTTTTTTTTTAATTTGTTTTTGTATTTTTTCTGTCATATTCAGAAGATTGTACATATTCTTTTCTTCTAACCAAAGAAAAAAAAAAAGAGTCCGAAAAATTCCAGTAGAAACACTAGAATTCATCCAAAAATGCACTGAGTTATACCTATTGGTCCATTTTTTTATTTATTTATTGTTTTTATCCCAGAGGTCGAATTCGTATTGGCTCTTTTTTGACTTTTGAGTATGAATATAAAGTTTCGGGTTATTGCATATGAAAGGTTTAGTTTGTCCTAAAATGGCATAATTCTTTCCACTCACTCATGCAATAAAATTAATCAATAAAATGGATGGAAGCTATAGTTTCTATGACAACAAAAATTATACCACTTTTGTTTTGCATATTCCAAAAAAAAAAAAAAAGGACCACGAGCTATGAAATATCAATTATTAATAGAAAAACTAATTAAATAGAGATTATGTAGTGCTTTTTAGATCCGACCTCAAGTATAGGCTGGTTCTTTTTATATTTCAATATTTTAATTTTTTTTTTTTTTTGAGCTTTTTCTTGTTCCCACTTTGTACTTACAATCATAAAAATAGTTACACATTGGAAGCTGGTATTTATATAGAAACAAATTTCTAAATGCACCAAAAGATGTATTGTTATGCTACTTGCTTAACTTGAAAATAAACAGATCATACCAAAGAAGAAATATCTCCATAAAGGACCACTATCAAAAAAAAACAAAAAAACAAAAAACAAAAACTTTTAATTAACGGTACCAATTAAAAGGCATCTAAAACATAAACAACTAATTATTGAAATCTACTTTTTCAGCAACAAAAAAAAAAACAATAATAATAATAATTTATGAAATCTACTCTCTTTTGCAAAAGCTCAACAATAATGTTAGTGACACATGGAAGGTTTTTGATGGTTGGAATTTTAAGTTGACTTTTCTACCAACTTGGTTCTACCCTTTATCTATTAGTTGTACACCATGTTTTCGACGATCAAGTTCAAAGTTCTAAAGATTGGGTAAGATCATGTCCAAAGTATCAAGTAATTTTGTTTGTGAAAAATGGAATCTCACATTGAGAAAAGTTACAAAATGCCCTTGTCACAATTTCTTCTTTGAGTGAAACTTTTTGAATTGTGATATTTGACAATGAACCAAGACACACAACCAAATGAAAATTATGCATTAATTGGTTTGAAGATTCCTTAGTAAGCTGCAACCAGTTTTGAGTCTTCTTGGTTAACCATTTCAGTTTTATCACCTAAACTTAGGCCAAATTCCAACAGTAGGAAAGAAATATTAGAACAAAAGCAGTTTCATTCCATATCACAAAATGAAACAAATCCCAATTCATTAGCTAACATATGATAAGATTAAAGATGAGAGTGCAATTATTAAAAAAATCCCAATCAAAGAATCTAATTTACAAACTTCCATCAACCTTTTTATGGAAAAAGAGAAAGAAGGTTTGTGCCTTGCAAAACCCAATAGATATGCATCAAAGAAAACATAACAATGTTTATCGTTTTTTATATATATCTAGAGTGATCTTTCCTTGACAGAAAAGGATTCCATGGGAGTGGATATCCTTACAACCTCAAAAGCTACTTTGATTGTTTTTGACTGATGGGAAAATGTACAAGAAAATAGTCTTTTTTCTATCTTTAAATTCTTTTCCATGGTCGGTTTTGGATATCCTAACATAAACAAATTTCCCCTCAATTATGTATGTCCATCTTATCATAAAGCAAAAACATACAATAAAAAGAAAATTCCTTTTAGCTCAAACTTGCAATGTCCATACCAAAAAAAAAAATATATAAAATAAAAAAGACCCTTTTGAGTTTTGCTCTCTCTCTCTCTCTCTCTCTCTCTCTCTCTCTCTCTCTCTCTCTCTCTCTCTCTCTCTCTCTCTCTCTCTCTCTCTGGTGATCAAGCACCAATCTCTCTTCCTCACCCTTTCCCTTTCATGTAAAGAGATTCTTTGCATGCCCCACATCTTTTGCCTTTCAAATATTCCTTCCAAGGCTTACACAAAATAAATGCCTCCACCTCTTGATTCTTCAATACTACTCTCCAACTTCTTCATCTCCCACCAAAAGAAAGAAAAAATAAGTTTTTTTTCTATATTCCCTCCATTTCTTCCTAATGGTACCAGAATTAGAGGTATGTGCTCCTCCTAATAAATAACACCATCTTATTCTTACATAACGAGAATTTTTTATAGATTTCCTTTTGATCATCTAATGCAGAAACCTCGAGTCACGGAGATACAGGTCCGAATGGACTGTAATGGGTGCGTTCAGAAGATCAAGAAAGCTCTTCATGGAATAAATGGTAAGCTTTTTACATAAATATGGTTTTTTTTTTTTGTCACGTCAAAATCTATGCATTCTTGATGACCTCCTCAAGAGTACTACTTGGTGCAGCGGAATTCGGTACTTGATAAAACAAGAAAAACTAACAGAAAACTTGATAAGATAATTATGAGAATACTATTACTTCCTGATATAATATCCTAAACCAAAAGGCAAACTATTAACAAAAGACGATAATTTGGGCATGTCCTAATTTTCTTTCTCGTTTTGTTTTGCCCCCACAGGTATATATGATTTGTACATTGATTTCCCTCAACAGAAGTTGACAATAATTGGGTGGGCAGATCCAGAAAAGATTGTGAAAGCAATTAGGAAGACAAGAAAGATAGCCACAATTTGCTCCCACACAGAACCAACACAAGAACCCCCACCACCAACCGATCAACCTGCGCCACAAGAAGGTAACAACACCAATCCTAATGAACCACCACCACCCCAAGTTGCAGCCAACCCTCCACCGTCCGAACCCTCCCCACCGCCCGAACAGGCTCCCCCGGCCGAGCCCCCTAAGGACCAGCCGCCGCCTGACAACCCGCCGCCAGAGCCACAACCCTCCCCTGGGGCTGCAGGCCAGCCTGCAGCCTCAGGACCGAAAGATGTGGGAGGTGTTCATGTCATATACCATAACCCACCTGATTATGGCTATAGGTATAGCTATGGACACCATGGCTATAATGCGTACTGGAACAAGTACCACAATAGCCAAGGACACCCACAAGAGGGACCAGTACACGTGTCACCGGTCCCGGTACATGTGTCACCCGTCCCACCCCCGCCGCAGCCACAGCTGCAACCGCAGCCGCCGCAACCGCAGCAGCAGCCGCAGCCAGTCTATGTGACACAAAGCTACAACATGCACACACCATCGCCTTATGTGACAGAATATGAGTATGTCAGATCACCACCAAGACCACAAGCGCATTACTACCCTAGAATGGAGCGGATGTACAACAACTATGATTATGACCAAAATCAGTATTATTACTACAACAATGGGAGTACTAGCAGCAATGGGAATATCACGTCCATTTTCAGTGATGAAAATCCTAACGCATGTAGAATAGTGTAAAACAAAAAAGAAGTTAGGTGCTAAAACGGAGATAAGTACTGTTTATTATGCCTCCAAAGGGGTGATGATGAGGAAGTAATTAATCAAGTTTTAATGGGGGATAAAAGTAATTACATGTTTTTTATGGGTATAGTAGTGGTATTTTTTATTAAATATTATAAGCATGTGGGTATGTTTAAAATGGGAGGAATTAGATTCCATGCTTGTTAGTGCTGGAAGAATAGATTCTGGATTCCACTTGTGAGGAGATCATCAAGGCTATTATTGTGACTACATGCTGCCTGGAATTCATTTTGTGTAAAAAGAATCCATAAAATTAAAGCTAACTTTGTTCAGGAACCAGACTAATTTGTAGCCCTTCTTTTGGTTTTTTTATGGTCTCTCTCTCTCTTTTTTTTCCCGACCTTTCTCCACAAATGTCGGTTTTTCTTTTTATAGAATTTATTGGGAAGTTTATTCTTAAGCATCGAGAGGATGTTATATTTTAAACATGCATGAATGCCATCCGACTAATAAAATACGGGTACGTAAAAGATAATTAATTAAAAACCAGCTCTACAAATATTGGGGAATATATGTAAGATTAGAAACGTAACCTTAATTGTTAATTTATTTGGACGGCCTGAAGATTAAATTATTGAGGAAAAATAATTAAAATCATCAGAATTGGACGTGTTAATTTTCTACTAACAATCAAGAGCAAATAAAATGAAAGAAAAACCAAACAATAATACATAAAATTATATAGTAGTTCACTCATAATGTGCAAGTAACGTTCACTTTCGGTCATGGCAGAAAATCACAATTGAATCATACACCTCATATACTTCTCATTTTGTATTTCTCTATTAAACTCATACCCAAAATCAACAACCAAAATTATACGTGTGAAAATTCCATGTAGCAACACTGCATCAAGACAATAATTAAATTCCGCATTCATAATTGATATCTCAATCTTTGAGATATTTAGGCAATATACCGTGATTTTTAAGGTTGGATTGGCTTTTGTCATGGGTACTAAAACTATTACAAAATATACCACGGTGACATCATTTAAATTTTGTGTACTAAGCACAATTATATTTGTACTTTTGTATATTTCATTCATTATTTTTAGATTTTGCAAGAGTTTTGTGGTTTTTCATGTATGTATTTGTGATTTTTATGGATTTTACGATTTTTAAGTATCTTTGGCTTTGGTATTCGCTACAATAGTTTATGTTTGATGGCATATATCAATCCAAGCTTAAAATTTGTGGTGTTGCTGTAAAGAGCCCTAAATCTTTTAAGTATGACGGTTAAGGCTTTTCTATAAGAAGATCACGATGAAAACTAGGTTCAGGATGAACAAACGACAATGTTTGAAAACGGACGATGTTCTTGCAATACATACAGTAATTTAAGAACGATAACGTTCTATGTGCAACATTGAGTGGAGATGAGAATAACGAAAACGACGGTAATAGAAGCCAAAATATCTTTAAAACGAAAAAAATCTTACAAACGACATTAAGTTAAAAGACAAATGTGGCCTTGTTTTTTTCAAAACTCAAGTCACAACTTAAGTTCTATTATTATAATATTTTCTCTCAAAAAAATTTAAATTTAATTTTTTCGCTACAGGGTTTTTCCTTTACATATAAGAACTCAAGTTCTTAATTTGAGTTGTGAAACAAACATGCTATATGTATTTTAAGAAACCACAATGACATTAGAAACGACATTATTTCAAATAATTGAGTCATACAAATAAAAACAACAAAACTTGAGAAAACAAAACATTATCATAGAAAAATTGGGGACAAGTGTAAACATCAATATTTTATAAAAAACGACAATAATCGGAATGACAGTCAAATAGATGAATATATCTCATAAAGACAGACAACTATTTTTTAAAACGACAACATATTCCACACAACAAACAATAGTTATATTGAAAACGACAATGTATCGTACAAACGGCAGGGTTAATAGAACTATGATTGATATTTTTTTTTTTTTGTCCTTTTGGCTAAAGAATAGAAATATGATTGACAGCGTAGCGAAAACAACGGGAAATCCGGCTATACAAACGATGACATCTTATACAAACGACTAGAACTTAATAAACAACGGTACTTCAGAAAAAAACGACATCTGACGATGCATCAAAATCCGGCGTTCCGTTTTACTAGGAATACGGAACAGCAGTACTCATGCAAACGAATAAAAACGTTTTAAAATCTCAGCACCATACAAACAACGGTGATTCAATAAAGAAAATAAAAGATCTCATATGACAATATTTACAATTCAAAAAAAAAAAAAAAAGATTTTACCAGCGACGTTATCTGCTAAAACCAACCACATAAGCATGAAAAACGACAAAAAGATAGAAAAATGGCAATAAGTTAAAAACGACATCATTTTCTAGAGACAAACTACTGTAATTTTAGAAATGGCACACGACTATAAGAGCATTGCAATGCTATATTATGAATTCAATATTTGAGCTCAAAATACACTCTTCAATATAATGTCATTTATTATGTTAAATTTTTCATATGTTATAATTTGTGGTAAATTTTCAATTAAGTATAGCACATGTCAAATTTGATATTTAACTCCTATTGATTGATATGTTTATTTTTTTATTTGACTGTTACAACTTTTACATTTTTAAATTATTTTAAAAATAAATTCTATTTTTACAACTTTCAAAGCTTAATAATGATAGGAAAAAATAAATTTAGCATTTTAAATAGCATTATGCATTAACGCATAAATAAAAATAGCAATGCCCTATCATACTGTTAGTGTTAAATATACAATTGACATTAACATTTACATTCGAGATGGTCTAATACACAACCAACATAGCAGCTACTATTGAATGAGAATATTTAATCAAAACAATGCGGCCCCAACACTGCTAGGGGTGTACAAAAAAACCACTAAAACGAGAAAACCGCCCAATCTAAATCAAATCGAACTAAATCGTTAATTATTTTTTGATTATTGGGCAATTTGGTCGGTTTTTAATCTAGTTTTTGGGTGGTTTGGACTCCTTAAACCGCCCAATAATCCCCCTAAAAGTATACAAATATAATTTTTTAGTTTTAAAATATTTTATATTTATTTTAGTTTTTGTTGGTCATAATAAAAGTTCTACACTTATAAAATACACTCCATCATATTTTTGTTGATTTGTATTAATGCTTTGAATGGTGAAACTTTTTTATGAATTATTGATAGCATTTTTAGTCTTAAGCTCAAACTGTCCAAACTAAATCGCCCATACCGTTTATGAGTGATTTAGTTTAATTTAGTTTTTGTCAAAATTATCAAACCGCCCAAACTACCCAAATAAATATTTTTGGTTTAGTTAATAGTTTCTAAAAAAATCTGCCCAAACCGACTTCAAACACCCTTAAACACTGCATTCTTATAAATGACACTAACTACAAACAACGGACAAGATCTATCAATCTATCACAAAAACGACAACCTCTTGGATCAGACAGTAGAAACAACGACAAACATCGTAACACGGCAACATGCCTAGAGAAAAACCTTGTTCAAAGATGAATAGCCAAATAAAACAGCAAACGATTACTGGATTTTTTAGAGCACAACAGAAATAAAAATGTCATTTTCCATTTTCTTTAGGAAAAAAAATAATAAAATAAAATAACAATGCAATCTCTGATTTGACATCTTAAAATTGAAACGAAAAGTAAATGAGAGAATAAAAACCTTTTCTCATAACATAAATTCAAACCAAGAACAGAGGTGCGTTTGGAATTAGTTTTTGATTATTTTTTAAAACATTTCTTCATTTTTTTAAGACACGAAAATAAAAATAATATACAAATTGTGTTTGTTTAGCAAATATTTTGAAAATAAAAACAAAAACAAAAACAAAAAATACTGTGGATGATTTTTATGAATGAATTAAAAAACGGTTAAAAATTATTTTTCCTTTTTTGTTTTCATTTTTTAATTCTTATAAACAATATTATAATATATTAATTAATAATTATAACCAAACACGATTTCACTTTTTTATTATACTTTAAAAAATCTCTTAAGAAATTAATAACTAAACGTAATTTCATAATCAGTCTCAAAATAATTCTTAAAACAATCTTATTTTTACTTCCGTACCCAAAAAAAAAAATCATTTCGAAAATATTAACAAACGGGCCCTGAAATTTGAAACAATCCATTCACAACGTAAGTTCTTTTTCCTATACTACAAGGGACGCCATTGACAAATTATTCAAAAAAAGTTACCTTTCAATATATATATATATATCAATATCATGTATTAACAGTAAATCAGGAAACTCGCCTTTTAGAAGAGATCAAGAATCTAAAAATCTTTTGACCGCCTTTTTTCATATATCTTAGCAATAAGATCGACATCAAAAGAGTTTACACAGAACAAGCACAAGTTTCTTCAAAAATTGCTTGTTCTTCAACAAATAATATACACCAATAGACCTATTTAAGAATTACATTACAGCCAAATATAGAACAGAAAACAAAACTGTAATTTATCTGAATTAGCAAAATCCAATATCTTATCCATGAGAAGAGGAAGCTAAACAAAATTGTAGGCTACGTACTCGATGAGAACGAACAACCAGCTAAACCGCACGTTCAGAAGCTTAGTTGCAGGCAAGCTCGCTATTAGAACCTTTCTTAAAACCCGAAACGAAGGCGTCCTCGTGAAACTTCTTTAACTGCAACACGGAATAACAAATAACCACCTGAAATCAAGCTAGTACATTTCCACATCACACACACCACAAAAAAAACAAAAACAAAAACAAGCCAAGTAAGATACAGTTTCTTTACTTTTCGTCATATTACAGCTCTTTTTTACGGACACACGTGCGGTGATGCATCACCGGCAGTGATGAACACCAGTATTCAGTACCCAAGATATAATTTGTGTAGGAAATATGTCGACTAGTGTGGCTAAACTCACACAAATGAATTTACCTACCTAGTCATCTTCACTGCTTATTTCAGATTCACTATCTTCTTCCTTGTAAAGAACGTCATCTACTTCTTCATTTCCGTCATCGTCGCTGTCATCATTCTGGTTTTCTTCTCGTGTTAATGGTGTTTCTGGATGTGCTGCTTTGTTAATCTGCTTAAGGACACTTAAGAACACAATCAAGATACCAATAAACTTCACATAGATAATGACATTATGCAAAGAATTGGTAGTTACTAACCTGTGCTATCACGAGTTGCAAACGACCCGACAATTGTAACAAAGGTTCGATAGCTGCCCCTCTAGATTTGCAAACCTGATTGGAGAAACCCACATGAAAATTTATGTCATTTGCGGTGCGAAAGTAGGCTTTGATCCACTGAAGGCAGTGTAGCAAAATGGTTTTCTAGAAGCTCTATTTTTAGCATACAAATGAGAGAGGAAAACATAATCTGAAAGAAAAAGTCAAAATGTTCGGAGTCGTACAGTAATAACAATACTTCGTCACATATTACCTTGATCAAGGAATTAAGCGTCTGAGTCGCTGATTCTTCAGACATGAGATGGCGACTATGATAAACCAATATGCTATAGATCCATGGTATAACAGTCTTTCCATTATACAACCTATTAAAGGAAATTGAACGAAGGGGGGAAAAAAGAAAAGAAAAAAAGGTTTAAGTCCGAACGCAGAATATTCTCCAAAGGAATCATAATCAATTAAACACACATATGAAAGAATTGAAGTACAAGAACAAACCCTGACTGCCACATAGTCAACAAGACTCTGAGTAACTTGTAAGCATCGGTAGGTACTTTCGACAACACAGCTGCCTTCATCTGGTGAAAAGGAATTACCAAAACATGAGTAAGTTGACATAATGTTGTCCCCAAAATTCCTCAAAAGAAAAACAGTGGAAGAAAATGAACCTTCTTTTGTGGCATCAGCGCTTCAAGGTTAATGCCCTCAAGTACTGCAGAGTTTTTCATGGACTTTGATGTAGTATCATCTGTTTCGCTAAGTAGTCCTAATGATCTCAGCCGGTCCTCCATGCAGATTACTTCGGTATCAACTTCCATTACTGCAATGTCATCTGCACACCCAGCAGAAAATGAGCAAAAGCAAACAAGGTGGCACACAATCAGAACAATGTTGCACCAGAACACATTCAGGAGTATTCCCAGAGAAATCCTTGGAAGCATGTTTACTTTCTTACCTTTGCTCTTCACAAGCCCATCTGCCATTCTCTCACCATCGTCAACACCCAAAGTTTCGTTTCTATTCCTTCCCTCAAAAACCTTGGGAATAGGAAGTAGAGCGTCCTCAGCATTTGCACGGTCCAGGGCGACAACTGATAAAAATAAAATAAGAACACAATTTAGCTACAATGCATGACCAGAACTGTTTATATAGAACTATAAAAATTATAGAAGCATAGCAACTTTTGACTTTAGGGTACGATAGTGTTGAAGGAATATATGCTAACAAGAATTCAAAAAATGCTAACAACAAAGAGAACTTTTGCAGAGGCCCATACAAGAAGAAAATGTTTCTGGTTTTAACAAATTTTCGGAAGATTGTGAAGTCACTCCAAGGAATCATAATCAAGCCTACCTCCACTTTTCACATCTCGTCCTTTCTTAGATTTGACGAGTGATTGGGTCAATGGCAAAAGGACCCCATCACTAGAGCTGCTCAATTTGATGTCTGTGCCGTAACACACCAAGATTTTCTGAAATGATGGCTTAACTAGTGATCCATAAGCAACAAACACCTGCCCTGAAGCAGGTCTGAAGCGAGTTCAGCAGAACCTTGCAGTATTGCGGCGAATATGGTAGGCAATGCACCCTTGTAACTTTTAGAGGAAATTTCTTCATATGATATTGATATTTTTGTAGGCTTCGCATTCCGTAATTGCTCAATATTTTGTCCAAACCAAAAGTAAGAAACACCATTTTCCGATATGGCCAATATGTATAGACCAGCATCGTCATCTCCACTGTTCACACACCTGCTATCTATGAAGACGGCAGGGTGCTCCATAGCGAGAACGCAACTTGCTGATTGATTTTTGCTGCCACCAACACTCCAAACTGCAATGTATCTTTCACTGACTGCAGATGAAAGAATGTATTTTCCATCTTCACTAAATATCAAACAGCGAACAGGTCCCTATTGAATAAATGAGAAATTTCAGCAAATGCATAGAGAAAGAAGATATGGCCCTTGGACAAAAATTGCACTTAAATTTTAGGAAGAAAACAAGAAATGATATAAAGACAGAATATATAACTGCAAAGACTCACTGGATGCCCAGAGAACTTCTGCATCTTTTTGTGATCAGAAGAACCAAATGTCTTCAATTGCCCAGCTGCAGTTGCTATTACACTTCCATCTGGTTTAGAGACAACACCATGCAATAGATGTATCAGAAAAGCAAAAAATAACACATTCTATCAAAAATAACACATTTTTATGGGACCGTCTGAAGTCTTTTCACATGATCCATACATGAAACAAAGGAGATTGCAATGAAAAGAAATGAGAAATGAGAGCGACTATGTTCCCCATAACACTTACCATACTTATCCACAACCAAGTATGATTAAGAGGAGTACTCATAACTAGAATTTTCAAACTAATTACAACCTAGTTAGCCTATCGAGTTAAGATTGCTGACAACTTTGGCCACTGGATTCTTGGCCACAGTTTTCAAAATCCACTATAAATTGTTCGAATTTACATAAGCCAAAAAACTGCATCTCATACATTGAACCCAGTACAATACACTCTCGGACCATATGTTATAAAAGAAAACAACATTTAAGCAAAATACCATACTGCTAAAAAAGCAAGAAAAGGAGACACACCAGGAGAAACAGACATAGAGGATAAAGCTTTTGTGGAAGCTTTGAACTTCCCCAACAGGTTTCCTGTCAAGGGATCAATTTGACACACCATCCCATCTGAACCTGCCGTGTAAATACACGAAACGTTTCTAGAAAACGATATGGCACTAACACCCCTGCATATTAACCAAGATTTGAGCTTGTTCAATCAAACCTCCCCAATAAAACAAACAAAACCCATTTTATTTAAAAAAAAACAAAAACAAAAACAAAAAACTAACCCAGGATGGCAATCACTAACTCTCCACTTCAACTGCCCAGCAGACACATCAAGTGCCAAAACGTCGCCGCTTCCTGTCCCTAGAATCAACAATGAGCTCCCGAGCTTCCTTTTCTTCTGCTGCAACCATTTCCCAATATTAAAAAAAAATAAAAAAATAATCTAAACTAAACTAAACAAAAATCTAGTGACTTTTTCTTGTGTTAAAAATAAATAAAAAATAAAAAAAACCAAGACCTTTCTTTCCAAAGAGAACCACTTCATGCACGTATAATCAACAGAAAGGTGTCCTCTTTCTCTTTCTGGTTTCGCCAATAAGCTCGTCTCTTCTGATCCTACCATGTCCGTGAATTCGGTCTGGACTTGACCCTTCACTGTGTCCCATATCTAAATTGAAAAAAAAAAAAAAAAAAAAAAAAAAAAAAAAAAAAAAAGAGGAAATTAAATTCTGAAACAACCCCAGCTCTCAGTTCATCAAATGAAATGGATAAACGACAGGGGAGGAACCGGAGTACCTTAATTCGACCATCCCCGGCGCTGATGGCGAACAAGTCCATGGAAGGACTAAACGCCGTCAAGAGGTCTCTGATATCCGAGGACCCCATTTCTTGTTGTCGTTTTCTCCCACCAGAGAGAGAGAGAGAGAGAGAGAGAGAGAAACTGACTCAGCTGAGAGACGGCGACGGAGAAGAGAGGAGAGGAGGGAAGAGAAGTAAAACCCCTGGCTGGGTTTTTGTGCGTGTATTACGGATGCGTCGTTCTCTTAGAAAGACAAAAAAGGGCCTCCCTAATGGACCTGGATCTCTGGGCTCGGACATTGTTCTTTGGGCTTGTCTAAATATGTAAAACGACATATTTGTGAACGTACGACAGCATTTATTCAAACGACGTCATACAGGTATAGTCCTGCTGTACGACGCATTTCGATAGTACGACGGTAGTTTTAACATACGACATCCATTTTTATCATTTACCGACGTTATTGGTCCTCACTAATCCATTTTTATACAACTATACGTTTGGAAAGTTTAATCACAGGTGAGTTAGAAATAATCTCAGTCATGTTGAAAATTAGCAAAAGTTTTTAGAATATCTTATCTTACAAATATTAAAAATTTAAATCATTATATAATCATTAATAATTTTGTAACATAAAAATCATTATAATAATTACTGGTAATTTTGTTATTCTTAAAATATTCCAAAAGAATTCTTATATTTCAATTCACTTTTTGAAATATTCCATATAGTGTAATTTTTACATAGATAGAAGTGGTACGGCCTAATAACTAGAGTCTAAAAGTGGCAAGCCTACGACATTTCCCGATGTTCTCTTTTTCTTTTTTTTTTCTTTTTGCAGTATTATTTCTCCTTTTTTTATGTCGACGGCAATGTTATATTGTTTGCATGAACGACATTGTTTTGTATATGGAACCATCTCGTGTTACGACATCATTTCATTCATACGATGTAGTTTCTAAATACGACTTCTTTTTTCTGAACAACATCGTTAAGGAATTAGGATTATGGTACCATGTCCCATCTAATAGCTTTTTTAAATAATAAAAAAAAACGCATAAAATACTTTTATATTTATGGGATACCATTTTTCACAAAGGACACAGTTTCACTAGCATAGTCGTTTCATATTATTGTTGATGTTTTTTCTCTTTCCTATCTTTCTATGCATTACAACTCCCACTTTACCTCTGCTTTGGTAGTTTCAACATTGTTTTACCCCCAGCAAATCCATTGGCTCGATCATGCATACCAAATGGTGGCGTTATACGACATAATTCTCTTCACGCAACAGCGCGTTGATATAAAACGACCCCTACGACACCCCTTTGTTTGATCATACGACATTGTTTCTTTCGGCATCACTTTTCAAAAGGATTTCTTTGAAAATCACGAGTGTTTAGGTATATTAGTCGTCTAATACAAGTGGCAGAGCCACTTGAAGCTGAGCGGGACACCGCCCCACTTAACTTTTTTTTTAAAAATATTATTTTTAAAATTTTTAAATTTTATATTTAAGTTCTTATTAAAATAATATATGCTTCCATTAAAATAAACATATTTTTTTATATGTTCTCACTAAAATAATTTATTAAAAATAATTTAGTGTACGTTCTCACTGAAATAAAAAGCTGGCTCCATCCCCACATAACATGCATGCCACCATGTGACATTGTTTAGTACACAACACACACCTACACCACATGACACTTTTTTGTCCCATACGACATAATTTTGCTGGTTGAATGTCAAGATATAATGCACAACCTAACCGCAAGGCACATATGTGTTTCTCGTTAATAATGGCCTTCTGCTCTATTATTGGACTAAAAGGAGCAAATGCTACACGTTAGTCCCACATAGATACAAATATGATCTCTCAACTTTTTTTATATAATAGTTAACGATCCTAACATAATATTAAAATTAATTGGTAATACTATAATTTTAAGTAACAAAATTGCTACCAGAGTATTGATGAAGGTATCAAAACGAAATTATAAATCATCATCATAATTTCCCTAAACACTTATTTTTTTTTTTTTTTATCTAATAAGCAACAACATTGCTTACAGTTAAAGGTTCCAATTTACCGAATCACATGATTTGATTGTTTCAATTTCTTTATGTCACATATCAAACCTTTCAATGTAAAGTCGTCATGATCATTACAACAATTAACTTTAATAAATGATATAATTTTTGTATAGACATCACTTGTGAATTTCAATTACCATCACATGTACATGAAAATAGGCTTTTTCAAACTTAATTTAGTGAATTAATCTTCAACAACAATAGATGTTCCAATATACTCTTAGGTTATATGGCATGTTTGACCAAGAAAATGTGATTTTTTCTATATTCTTATTATCTTATGTCGAATATAATTATGTCATTGAATATCAATATATTAAGAATCCAAACGCAATGAAAGCGATCAAATCCATTAGTTGTGTCACCGCATAAATATGCAAAAGTATAAGATACATGTGCTTTAAATGTTTACGTATTTCAACCATATAAGTTTACTTTAAAAAAAAAAAAGTTTTAGCCAAAGAAAAAAAGTTGTTTTAATCCATTTGTACTAATTTTGTTATATGTAGATCTTGATTTTCTATTTAATTTTTAATGTCTTAATTGGTGTCTAACTAATCAAATCATACCGCATCAACTCATAATAAGTATAAATGAATTAGTTAAAAAGCAATTTAATTTTTTTATACAATGTGGCATGATATGATTTATTAAATACCAATTAAAACACTAAAATTAGACAAAAATCTGAATTCCTTATATAAAAAATTCGAAGATAACTTTCCTTATAAATTTACTTATATAATGATAATAATAGTAATAATTATAATAGTAACATCCTTGTTCAATTGGAAATGCAAGAATCTACACTATGTTTAAAAAAAAACAAAAACAAAAAAAAACAAAAAAAAAAAAAAACGAGATTCTCTCTTTTTTTTTTCTTTTAATTAGACAAAATTATCCGTCAATGTCAAACTTAGGCAATATTAGTTGTGGGAAAAGACACTATTACTCTTTTTTTTTTTTTTTTTTTGAGGAAGAACACTACTACTCTTTATAGAAGAAATATTAGTTTTTTTAAAAATGAACTATTAACTTTGACCTTCAAATTTTCTTACATTCGAGAACATTTTATCTTTTTTTCTTTTCTTTTTGGAAAATTTGATTTTCGTTGATATGGATAAAGTTGCTGCCTTTAAAAAATTAAGCGCATAGTTTCTTTTATATGGGACAAAAAAATTTCTATTTAACATCATAAATAAGATAGAAAAACACAACGGTAAACTTCATAATTAAGAAATCACAATAAATAATCCCACTTGAATAGAAAGGCCTCTATTGCCCGTCTAAATATATATAGATGAATTTTTAATGATTACGTTTTTATTAATGATTATTATTAAATATATAAAAATTTAACGACATGACGTGATAATAATTTAATTTTATTAATTGTCATAAATTTTTGTAATCAACTATATTATTTATTATAATCATTAGATTAATATTTTACGGTTAAAATAATAATACTCATTAATAAATAAATATTAAAATAACAATTAAAATCACATCACATACAATAATATGGCAAAACATTGGGTAGAAAAGAGAGTATGGCCACAGAACTAGTTTGTCTGATTGATTCATTCTCATAAGTGAGAAGGCCCCACTTTTTTTATTTTTTAAATAAAATTCACATTTTCACCTCACCGGACATGATTGACACTAATCAACAAGATAAAAGTATAAAACATTACGCACTATTAAAATGCACTAACCTTATTTGTTTATTCAAAAGAAAATAATCAATTAAATGTAAACAGGCAATGCTTAACAAATAACAATGTCCAAGTCCCCCTCATTTGCCATCAACTACCAAAAATTTCCTTACACATGAATGAAGAAATGAAGCTGTACAAATATGCAGACCGCAACATGCCATAAGAATGCGAAACTAAAGGGATGAAGGGAGAAAGAAACAAACAAATAAATATGGTAGAAGCTTCTCTTTTTTGTTTTTCCTTGCTGTAGAACTGTTTGTGTGAAGGAATGGCTAGTATCATAAAGCTGAGGCTTTTCCATATAATGTTGACAAGGAAAAGCAAGCTGAGGAAGAATTTGAGTACGAGTTTTTAAGTTCGGGACAGGGTTCGGGGAGGACTGATTCGGAAGATCCCGAAACATCTGAACATTCCCAAGGGGTGGGAGAGCCTGAATTGATGGACAAAGAAATCTTGAATAGACAGATGGAAGTGAAGGGAGATTCCTTAATGCCTACGAAACTCCCTGCAATAGTGATATTTGTGCCAAACACATTCTGGATTGTGATGTGATCCAAAACTGGTAGAGCACTTGGATCAAACTTGTCATCTGGATGGGAACCACACTGACCACAGGCACCAAGTGCCTTGTACACATTTTTCATCACAACATCTGATATCAAGATATTTTCGATGTAACCACCTCTGCCCTTCGTTGTTCTGAACTCAACACCACTATGTGAGTTGTATAAGTGGACATGTTCCACAAGCACATTGGATATGCCACCAGACATCTCACTACCAAAGGCAATAGAAGCGCCAGACGATGCTCGCAAATCGACCCGCCTGATATGTATGTTTTTGGTTGGTCTGCCATAATCAATGCCATACTCATCCCAACCACTCTTGAGGGAAATTGAATCGTAACCCGTGCTAATCGTGCAGTCCTCTATGCACACATCATAGGAAGAATCTGAAAGATTCGGAACGTTACTGTCAACATGTGCTCAGCAAAAAATTCCTCCCATTGGATGCATATAAAAACTTAAAATTCATTGCCAAACATTAGATTCTAAATTCAAAATTAGCCATTAGAAGCACCGAGTTTTTCTATCCACTTTTTTCCAATTCATAACTTCAATTTCAAACTAGAACTCAAAAGTAAGAGAGTATAAAGATGATTACAACCTGGGACTATGCCAATAGTGTAAGGGGAGTCCGAAGGAGTGGAGACCGAAATGTTGTGAACATGTACACCACTGCATCGAGTCCATAGCATATAAATGTTTCAAATTCACGTTGAAATTGAGCAAAAGTTTACAAGAATAAATAGCAACACCAGCGCCAAAGGTAACGAACCTGCAATATACTGGATGGATGTTATATGCAGGAGCATTCAAGAATGTAAGATTTGACACTACAACAGATTCAGAATCGACGAATTCCACAATATGCGGGCGGCTGTAGTTTAGAGAACCGGAGCTAAACCAATCCCACCAAACCGAGCCCTGGCCGTCGATGGTTCCATTATCACCTAGTGTAGTTGATGAAATGCAAGAAAATCCAAAAGAGAAACAGAATTAGACTGCCTAACCAAAAAATAAAAAAAAAGTTTGGACTTTAAAGAGAATAGAATTGAAGATATACATACCTGTTATCACCACATCATGTAACTGGTAGCCGTTTATTAAGCTGCGGTATCTTTTGCCGGGGACTTCAATTCCTCTACCATATGAGGGCAAAGGTCCAACAACTTCCCAATGATTCGGGTCCTAAACAAGCAAAAATTTCATTATGTCAAAGAAAAGCTCCCATCAGAATCTTAAATTACAAGTAGTCTTTTTCCAGCAAAAAAAGAAAAAAGTACCTGAGATCCGAGGATGACGGCGCCTTTCTCCAAGAAGAGAGTGAGGTGGCTGGTGAGATTGATACTTCCGGTAAGCCACCTCCCGGGCGGCACATAAAGCTGCGCGCCACCCTTATCCGCAAAGGACTTGAGGTAAAAGATTGCATTTTGGAAGGCAATGGTGTTCAATGTTTTGCCATCTCCAACTGCACCAAATTCCAAAATGGAGACACTATGTGGTCTTGGTTGCCGTGTTTGCTTAGTGTAATTGC
This sequence comes from Morus notabilis, assembly GCF_000414095.1. Classification (NCBI taxonomy): domain Eukaryota; kingdom Viridiplantae; phylum Streptophyta; class Magnoliopsida; order Rosales; family Moraceae; genus Morus; species Morus notabilis. The sequence goes on along the minus strand of NW_010360063.1, from coordinate 6,244 downwards.
ATTGCCCATCTCCTCCGTTTATTTCAACGGCATTGCCCAAAGCCAAAAACAGCAAGAGCAATACCACCTGATCAAAAAGGAGAAAAACCAAACAACAAAAACAAGCCACTTGATCGGCCTCAGAAGAGTCTTGACAAATAGAAAAATCATTGAATTGAGCATTGATCAAGTAATTATATATACATATATATATATATATATAGAGAGAGAGAGAGAGAGAGAGAGAGAGTATCAAAAACAAAATAAAGTTGAAGCTTTGATTGATAAGGATGTGACACTAGATTAAAAAAAGAGGCTCAACCCTCATTTTTAAAGTGGAAGAACAATGACATAATAGTATGTATGTTTTAAATAAAATTGAAAAAAAAAAAAAACAGAGAGAAAAGATTTTTAAGTGTCAATATCATTCAGGAATAGGAATATGAAATGTGAGATTCACAATGAAAGTTCCCAAATTTAATAAAGAACACAATCAATATCCAAAACAGAGCATTTACAAGGAACCCTAAAAGCAAAACAAACCAAAAAACAAAATTGAGAGGCTTGAAGAATTGAATTGACCCCTCAAAGCTCAATAATGGTGATAAAGCAAAACCAGACATCTCCACAGAAACTGAAGAAATCAAACATACTGCTTCAGGAGAATGAAAGGAATGAAAAAAAAAAAAAGTGTCAAACTTTTGGCAAATTATAGTCTGCTAATTCCAAAATTGGCAGAAGAGAAAGCCCAAAAACTGAACAAACCAGATCAAAGAAACGTACTTACTAGCATCTTCGTGGATCAAAAGTCTCTCTAGAGCAGAGCCCAGAGAGACGAGAATTGTCGCTGGTGATGCCCAAAGACCACAAAATTTCAGTAAAAGAAGAAGAAGAAGAAGAGAAGACGAAAAAACCAAAAAAAAAAAAAAAGGAAAAGAAAAGAAAAACAGGGGAGCTTTTGAGTAAGTAGCGAGTTATGGACATTAATTATATAAATGACACAAATGTAAATATATATATATATATATATATACGGTAAGGAAGAAATATACAATACAAGAAAGGAAATTTTAAATAAATATTGCCACAATGGAAAAATGACAGCTTTCCATATGTACATCGGCCAAAAAATAGAAAAAATAAAGAAGGGAAAAAACAAAAACTTGGAAAAGTCCACTAGAATATAAAAGGGGAAATACTAAATTACGGGAATATTTAAGTCTCGTTCGTTTCGCTGATTTGAATTTAGAATTTGAGTTTTGTTACAGTAAAAAATTCTCATAAACAGTCACATTTAATTTTTTTATTACAGTAAAAAATTTTCACATAAAATTATATCTTAACTTAAATTTTAAACTCAAATTAACAAAACGAACGAGGCTTAATTGCCACTGATCACTAATTACCCTCTATACAAATATGATTAATAACGTCTCTCGCCGACACAATTGTTTGAAACGGCCCTCCATTTAGAAGAGAGAGAGAAGAGAAGAGAGAGAAAGAGAGACTGAAATTGTAAGAAGGCTAATAAATATTTTAGGAGCAGTGTTGTAGGGTCTGTTTTTTTTATTAAAATTTAAAAAAATTGAAAAAGTTATAATTTTATTTAAATTTATGTTTTTTTTAATTTGAGTTTTAATTTTAGAGGTTGTTTGGCTGGGAGATTCGTATCTCAATTCGAATCATGATTCATGATTCGTTATAGTATTTTCTCTCATAAAAAATACACGTAAATCAAACTCAAATTAATTAACAGTATTTTTTCTATTCTTAAAAACATAATAACTTTTTCGTTTTAATTCTGATTTAAATGATTTTTTTCTATGTGTTCAAAACGAAAAGACGAATAAAATTTCAATCATATACCCTATTAAAATTTTTCATCACTATTGAATTTTTATTAAAATACTATCTAAATATAAATTTAAATTTTAACCCATCTAAACACAAATTTAAATAGACTCTCAATTTAAACTATAACTCAAATGTGAACATCTAAACACAAACGCAAATTATAACTTTAACTCAAAATCTATACTCAAATTGATAATAACTTAGAAACTGTTTATTTTATCGATTCGAGTTTAAAATTTAAGTTTAGTTACAATAAAAATTTTTTAAAAATAATCACATTTAACTTTTTATAACAATAAAAAACTCTCATATAAAATTATATCTTAATTCAAATTTAAAACTCGAATCAATGCATTAAACGAACGTTAAAAATGCAATCGCACACGCCAGTGATGTCTTGTTTTGCTTACAACTTCGTGAAAACCAATTAGTGGTGAGAAGAAAGGAACATTAGGGAGTGTTTTGATAACCTCACCGGTGGTGTGACCAAAGAATGGGGAGAAAGTTGATCAAAGTATGCCAAATTGTGGTATGTGAAAGGGAGGTCTTTGGATTGGACTTTGGAGTGGTTTTGGGGGAGAGAATGTGATAGGTGGTATGGAGTTTTGGTGACAGCTTGGGTGATGGGAGAATAAAGGGAATAAAATAAGTGAAGGAGTGCATGGGGCATTGAGACCGCATGTGGGTTGACAGAGCAGAGGAGGGAGAATGTGGGACCCGCTCTCAATCATGTAAAGATGCTAGCCTGGCCTCAATCACTGGACAGAACATAACACAACACTGAAATAGTTTAGAGAGAGAAAGGGAGAGAGAGAGAGAGAGAGAGATTGAGTGTCTTACCGTCAGTCATGCTTCTTTTGGTCCCATTAGACCAAGTTCCTTGACACGTCACCCTTTTTTTTTAATTATTTGTATTTTCAATTTAATTTTGGAGCTTTTGGAATTTATAAGCTTTAAGATGATTCCTGCTTCTATGTAGAAGATGAGAAAGCTGTGCCAAGTTGGACATCAAAGATGGTGAAACTCTTTTCTCTTTCGTGTGAAAGAAATGGTATATTATACATGAAATGAAACTCTTTAGCAGATTTTGAAGCAATCTCTTTTTTACATGCTAAGTTCAACAAAAATATAATAAAAATATAATGGTCCCGTTCATTTCGTCAATTTGAATTTAAAATTCAAATTTTACTACAATAAAAAGTTCACAGAAACAGTCACATTTAATTTTTTTATTACAGTAAAAAATTCTCACACAAAATCATATCTCAACTCAAATTAAACGGATTGTTGCGAGTCTTTTCTTATCAACAGAACAACACTACAACAGTTTTTTTGTCTTTTTATTCTTAGTTCTATTGTCATAGTTGAATTGAAAGAAGAATCATCTCTTGCTATTTCAATTCCTATATATGTTTTTCTTGTGCCACCGACAGCACTATTCTCTTGTTCTGCACTTTCTCTCTCTCTCTCTGTTTTTTTTTTTTTTTTTCCTTTTTTATTTCCATGTTCTAGAATTGTCTTCTATCAGTTTATCATTTGGTTGGCCTTGGCTAACATTCGAAAGCATAAAACATGGTTGGAAACAGTGCAGAATGCATTTATACAGAGCTGATCTTCTTCTGCATTTGCGCACTTAAAAGCTGTAACGCCAAAAAGGGTGTCGGTTCAAATGGATGAAGACATCTTCCAATACCAGTTTTGAATTAAACAAGCTTTTTAATATTTTCTATCATGTATCAAAGTCGCATAGTTTTCATAAATTATAAGACAAATAGTTTGAGGAAAAAAGACATTACTACATTAGTACTGGTGGCCCTAGTATGCTTCATCTTTGTTGTCTCCACACCACTTTATTAGTATTATTATTATTATTATTATTATTATTATTTTATTATTTAAAAAAAAAAACTTGATTGCTCTAACTTTAAATTATATCACCGCAACCGGCATGAATGAATTATTTTTTGCTTATATATTAAACCATGTCATTTTAAAAACGAGGGGGAAAAAGAGTAGTCAAAAGCAAGCTTACTAGTTTTGGGGTTTTCAAAGGTTTCACATTTGATACTGAATTTTTATATACATGGATCCGATTTTATCAGCTTTTCGCCAGATTGCAAAAAGGCGTAAAATTCAAGATCGCCGAAAAGTTGTTATTCATGAATGTCGATGTGGGACAACAGAGACGTTGTTAAATGAATGCAGCCGCGGTTGGAAATTCTTAGGTCAATGAGAAGCGAAAGAGGGGGAAAAAAAAAAAAAAAAAAAAAAAAAAAAAAAAAAAAAAAAAAGGAAAGAAAGAAGGAAACCAGACAAAACTCATTCTTACTGAGATTATGATTGAGGATTGAGTCTGTTCAACCAACAATCAACATGTGTTTTTTGTCTGAAACACTGTACCTTAAAAGACTAAGAAAATGGTACTTTGTATACATAGCCTAATTCAACACAGAAATCTGTCAAACCACGTAAAGTGGGCATTAAGTACTTACTATCTGATCTATTCTCTTTGCCTTGGGGGAGAAACCGGACAAGTGTAATAGTAGTAGTAAACTGACGTGAAAGGGAAAAACCCCCATAAGTTTTTTGTTTTTTTTTTGTTTTTGTTTTTCCTTGATCAAAACCAGACACAAGTTCTCGAACATGTTCCTAGGAGAAAACAAATCTGACAAAGAAAAGAAAAGAAACCCATCTAAGGATTCTCTACGAGGGACTTGTTGGAGCTCTTAAAATCTTTAACTCATGAATTTTTTGGGGTGATAAATTTTGCAAAGGGGAAAACAACCCATTTGGGCTTTCACATTGACTTGTGTGTGTGCAATTTCATCATTTTTTTCGCTTAGCCAAGGGAGGCCTAGATCACGTGGGTGTGATGAGAACAAATCTTTGGCTATTATCCCATTCAATGTCCCTACAACATGACTATATCTCATTAAGTAGACGACCGAACCGCCAGCAAACTTGATGTCTTTTCTCTTGTTTTTTTCTCAACTATAATGCAACCCATTAAAGGAAAAAAAAAAAAAAGAGAGAGAGAGAGAGAAAGATGAAGATGAAGAAAGATACCTGCTCCATTAGCTCTGCGAGTTCAAATCGTGTAATTTTAAACCTTTGAGTTTCAACTTATATATATTTAAAATAAGAAATAAAATATCACATCAGAAAATAAAAGTACGAATTAGAAGACGTTCAATTTATGAATTCAGATTCATAATTTAGAATTATTTTTAATTTATATGTATTTTTTGTGAGAGAAAACACTATAACAAATCATAAATCATAATCTGAACTATAATACGGATCTTTACGCCAAACACATCCTTAATGTTTTGTTAGTGTTATAATTGTGAGTAATTCAGAAATAGAACAAAAAAAAATGTAGCAAATAGGTTCAAATTCAAGAGAAGTTAAAGGAGAATAAGGCCTCGTTCACTTCATGAATTTGAGTTTTTAATTCGAATTGAGATGTGATATTTTCTTAAAGCTTTTCACTATAGCAGAAAAAGTTAGATGTGACATTTTTTGAAAGTTTTTTACTGTAAAAACATAAAATTGAAAACTCGAATCGGTAAAATAACCGTTTGGTACCTAGATTCGTTCCTTGATTCGAATCATGGTTCGTGGTTCGCTACAGTTTTTTCTCTCACAAAAAATACATGTAAATCGAAAATAATTCTAATCACATGGTTTGAATCCATGAACCAAACGCCAGGAGACTTTAAGCATGTTCTTTTGTCCATAAAACTCAAAAAAATACAACTCAAGTTTCAACTTTATTCAAGTTCACGTTCTTTTAAGTTTTAATTTTATTCAATTTTACTCAACTTTATTCAAGTTCTAACTTCAACTCAAGTTATAACTCAAAAACTACACTTAAGTTACACTCTAAAAGAACAACCCCTAAGTTCTCTAAAACTCAAAATTTTGGGTTCCCAGGAGTGCTCAACCAAAGTGCAAATTCAAAATTTTAACAACCAAACATGGATTTAAGACTAACCGGTTCAAAATTTTAACATGGAGTCAGCCAAACTTGGATTTAAAACTAAATACCAGTTCAAACCCACTTGGAACGCTTGAAGAGAAAACAAGTCAATAATTTCAGACGAACATTTGAAATGAAAAGAATAAGAAGCACGTCTCGAATCATTTTAAGTTGGAAACGGGCAGCACGTCAATCATGAGTCACCAAGTAAGGGAAGGAAAAAAAAACAAAAACAAAAACGTTACGTGGACATAGTAACTTTTGGTCTCAGGTAAATTCTTATGAAGAATTATTGAGCAAATAAATTCTTATTAAGGTTCCGTTGATTTTTGTTGATTTGAGTTTAAAATTTGAGTTTTATTAAGGTTCCGTTGATTTTTGTTATGAGGGAGGCATGACCCACATAAAAAAGAGAGAGTTAATTGTTTC
>NW_010360062.1:0-514 GCF_000414095.1 Morus notabilis | reverse complement strand
GGGACTTAGTTCCTTATCCTGGACAATACTATCACATCCAACAGTTCCTGGAGGAAATAATAAATGGTGAGGAGGAGCTACACCGTGTCCAACAACAACTCCAGGCCAATGCCGCAGCAGCAGCAGTCGTAGCCCAGCCGGAGCAGGACGCAGCACCGGGATATCATGCAGATAACGATGAAGACGATAATGAGCCAATAGACTACATGTCTGAGGACTATGATGATGAAGTACCAGAGCATGTCATCATCGCGAGCGATGATGAGTATACAGAGGAGGAGGATCCCTCGGAAGATGAGATGTTCGGCGATGAGGGGTTCTCAGATGGAGACGCGGAGCCTGAGTCTGGATTATCATCTGACTGATGGCGTCACCTGCAGCATATCTTGCCTTTTGTATAGGATACTTTTTGTATTGTGAGAAGTGGTAGCCACTCTCACCTAGGTTGGGTCAAAAAATTTTTTTTTTTATTATTTATTTATTTATGTACAGTGAGAAGTGATAGACACTCTCC
>NW_010360061.1:0-459 GCF_000414095.1 Morus notabilis | reverse complement strand
CGCAGATGGCCGCTGTAACCAAGTCACTGTAGACTCGATGCCTAACGGCCACCACTGACTTAGGAAATACGCCCTTAAGGCCTCATTCAAACTTGAGGCACTTCATGTGCTCAGACTCAATTAGGGAATGAGTAAAGTAAGACAACTCATTGAACTTGGCTTCATATTCCTTTATGGACATGTCCCCTTGCTGTAGGCCCATAAATTCCACAGCCTTCTCATCTCGGTAACTCTAAGGAAAGAACTGCTCGTTAAAGAGTGCTTCAAATTGTTCCCAGGCTATCCCGCCAACATCATACATTCAGTGAATACGCTTCCACCAAGCACCAACCGAACCTTCGAACTTAAATGCTGTGAATTCCACCCAACATTCCTCTGGCACCCCCACGGTATTCAAATGTTTAGACACTGATTTAAATTAGTATTCGGCTTCCTAGGGTCCACCCATACTAGTAAAGG
>NW_010360060.1:0-507 GCF_000414095.1 Morus notabilis | reverse complement strand
GTATTAACGAAATCTTATTTAAGCAAAAATTTTAAAACACCATAGTTTCCACATAAGTGAAAAGTGAAGGTTAGTTATTGTGGCACATCTTTAGGATTAATAGTAAGAAAGGCTTGAAAAGAGATGGTATAAAGGGTGTCATAATTGGTGGTATCAGAGCTAGAGTTTAGTCATTTCTGTAGACAACACCATATGTACAAGTCACAAAGAGAGTGAGCCTGCTCACTGTAAGTTGTGTATTTTGTGAATTTTGCATTTTTGAGTATATGATTTATGAAAATCTTACATGCATAGGTTAAAGAAATAGTTGCCTTATGTCTGGGCCAAGTCATACATAAGCAGAAGCTTAATCGAGCCAACAATCAAATACCGAGGTAACTAGTAGATCACGAATAACAACCAGTGAAGTGGCATACTACGGTGACGTGGTTGAGGCGGCGAAATGTCCGACATTCGCAGATGAGGAGAACACTATAACAGTGGAAAATTGGACCACTCGAATGGCCA
>NW_010360059.1:0-802 GCF_000414095.1 Morus notabilis | reverse complement strand
CGGCTACTTATTTCATCATGACTCCAAGATACAAGGAATAAGATTTAGTAATCTCGAAATCCATACTGAGTAAGTCAAAAAATACAAATCTATAAATATGAGTCTGCTAATAACTCATGATTTATATCATTTTATATATGACCATTGTAGACTCAATAAAATTTATATAATTAACAGAAAATATCGAAAATTCATATTATGTATTGTCCCAATCCTAATCATTATGTAAAATACATTCATTTAATATCTCTATATACCAACGATGGGGATAAACTCGTTTCATTCTTAATGGGAATGATGTGTATTAATAATGATTTAATTAAACATTTCCAAACTTTAATTAAATTGATTATTGGCTAATTTTGATCATTATCGTTAAATATTATCCTCTAGTGTATAATACTCATACAAAATAATTAAGGCCATATAAATAATTAAAAAATTCTCAATGATGTTCATAAAGTATACAAATATACATGCACATAAAATAATGAAATTTCTATATTATTAAGTAAATAATAAAATCCGTATTACATCTAATCTCTTAAGGACATCATTTCCAACAAAAATCTTCTCCATATTAGAAACTTGCGCGCCAAGTCAACTGGGTTGTCGAGCAGCTCATCAGACAAGTTGTTCGTCCATTGAGTCGCGACTAGTGAGCTGCTAAGAGCTCGCAGCTCGTTCTAAATGTGTTTGAGTCATTTTAGCATGCTATTTCTAGATTTGAGAGGCTGCCGACTCGACGAGTCACCTATCATCTGATGGAGACTCATTTGATAGTCCACGACAGACAAACTGT
>NW_010360058.1:0-897 GCF_000414095.1 Morus notabilis | reverse complement strand
ACAACTTAGATGTCATACATATTGAGAAGAATGTATGCGACAGCTTATTAGGCACAATTCTTGACATTGACGGAAAAAGTAAGGATACGGATAAGGCGAGAATCGATCTGCAAAATATGGGGGTGCGCAAGGAGTTGCATTTGTACAAAGACGGTGATCGTTGGATGAAACCACATGCGTCTTATACACTATCTCCTGACGACAGTAAAAAGTTTTGTGATTTTCTAAAATCAGTAAGGTTTCCTGATGGATTTGCTTCAAATTTAAAGAAAAATGTGATCGAAGGGAAGAATAAAATAACTGGGCTAAAATCACATGATTGTCACATCATGATGCATCGATTATTGTCAACAGGGATACGACCATTCATGAAGAAAGAGATCGTTGATGCAATAACAGAATTAAGTAATTTTTTCGAGTTAATATGCTCAAGGACATTGCGGAAAAGTGATTTAGAGAAAGCTCAACAAGATATTGTGCTTATTTTATGCAAGTTAGAAACAATTTTTCCTCCTGCATATTTTGACATAATGGTACATTTAGTTATACACTTGCCTGAAGAAGCCATTCGAGGAGGACCAGTTCACTTAAGATGGATGTATCCGTTTGAACGTTTTCTTGGATCGTTAAAGAAATATGTCAAGAATCGTGCACGTCCTGAGGGTTCAATTGCTGAGGCATACATTGTGAATGAAGCTCTAACTTTTTGTTCGTTGTATTTAACTGGAGTTGAAACAGGGTTTAACCGACTGGCCATAAATTGGATGGACGATGAAGATCGTATTGTTAAAAAGATTTCTATATTTGATACTCGCTGTCGACCAATTGGGAAGATGACCCCCTTCACATTTAGAGTTGTCAAACGTGCCGTGCCGGGCCGGCACGGCACGCTTGACC
>NW_010360057.1:321-486 GCF_000414095.1 Morus notabilis | reverse complement strand
GCCCTGGGATGGGCGACAAATTTTGGTGTCGTAATGGGCACCATCAGCCCTTAGTTCGAAGCTCTCTTCGGGATCTACAACTGGTACAGGAACGGTGACAACTTTTTATGTCGTAACGGGTCCCATAATCCGTCAGATCAAAGCTCTCTTCCCCCTCTACAACTG
>NW_010360057.1:0-270 GCF_000414095.1 Morus notabilis | reverse complement strand
TCGTCTCTCTCCGCGTCCCCCCCCCGCCACTAGAATGGCGACAACGTTTGGTGTCGAAATGGGGCGGTCGTAGATCGTGAAGAGAGCATCGATCTAACGGCTGATGGGCCCCATTACGATACCAAAAGTTGTCGTCGTTCCCGTGCCATTCGTAGATCGCGAAGAGAGCTTCTTTAATCTAACGGTTTATGGGCCCCGTTACGACACCAAAATTTATCGCCCTTCGTGGGGCGGTTGTAGAGTGCGAAGAGAGCTTTGATCTAACGGCTG
>NW_010360056.1:0-3142 GCF_000414095.1 Morus notabilis | reverse complement strand
TTTTTTTTTCTTTTTGTGGGTTGGGGGGTCCGAAATCCCAGATGGGTAGGTACTTGGTAATATTCATGTCAACAAATGGCCAAATTATCTACAAAGTGGTGGTCGTTTTTTTAGTAACTTGGAAAGGAAAAGATCGGATTTAGTTACATAGTGATATTTTTTATACTTTTGGATGGTTCTGAAGTTGGGCTAAATTTCATTTCCCATATTTCTTTTCAGTTTTTAAGCTAAAAGATTTTGTTTGAGAATTGGTTTCAAGGTTCTTGAAGCTACATGGTCCTGTTATTAAATTAGTCTAGCAAAAATGAGCTTTGGGTTGCTTTATTTTGATTGAAAATATTCTTCGTTTAATAAGTAGGATGGAAGATGGCTCGAATTTGACTATGGGGAAAGATGTTGAAGGGTGTTCTGGTAACGAGAAACTTGATGATGGTAAAGAAGGTGAGCACTGGCCAGAAGCATTGGAAAGTGAAGAACTGGGACCACCAACTGTTGGGATGGTATTTACTTCCGAAGAAGATGTTCGAGATTATTACTCGAAGTATGCTCAACATAAAGGGTTTGGCATTTACAGGAGAAGCTCAAGGTGCGGAGACGACGGGAAGGTCAAATACTTTACGCTTGCTTGTGCTAATGCCGGTAAAGTACGTACAAACAATCCAAATAAGAGGTTCCCAATGAGGCAGTCATCTAAGACAAATTGCATGGCCAAGATCAATGTCGCAGTAGAATCTGATGTCCGGGTTTATGTGTGTCACGTTGTCCTTGAACATAATCATGAACTGAGTCCAGGAAAGGTGCAACAAAATATACGCAAAAAAGTTTGGAGTCCTCGAGTGCAAAGAAAACGTCGAAGGGAAGAACAGATAGGGATTGAATCATGCAATCCCTCTCATCCAAATATCGGAAAAGTTCTGGGCTATGAGAATTCAGGTTCAGGTGAGACTTGGAATTATGATTGCTTTAATTCCCTTATGATACTAGTGGCACATAATCACGACTGGTGATCTGTTAGAACTGAAATGTGGAAACTTCAGAAGCGTCTTTCTTTATTGTTTTTTCGCTATAGCTTTGTGATCATAATAGATTCCACAGTGAAAGGGGTATCTTTTTTCAACTCAATCAGCTAATGGTTACAATCATCTTCCATACCATACTACTGGCATTTCCACGGGTGAAAATGCTTTCCATCTTCTCAACAGAAGTTCAGCATCGGGAGTTTATCCAGATTGTATGTTAGAGTCCATTATTTCTGTCCTTTACTTTCCTTTTCGTTTCTAATTCATCTGTTATTTATTTTCTTTCATATTCTTTTCATCTTTTTAATTTACTTTCAATTTAGCATTTTTTCCCCCATCAAATGGTTTGAAAACCATGAGTTTTTGAATCCACATGTGCCTTTAATCATACAAGAATTGAAAGCCGCTTGAAAAATAGCAACCACAGAGGCCCTGAGGTACTGGATCTATGTTCTAAATGCTAGGAAACAACTCATGTACTTGTTTGAATAGACTAGCTAGCACTCTGCTGCTCGTAAACCATATAGGTCTAGGACCTGATAAAAGTTATTACCCACAAAGGAATGGAAGTTTTATATCCCGTCTTCAAGGAATCCTGTATGCTCATGTTCTGCATAGGCAGAATGTGTAGGTTTCCGTTTCTTTGATATGTTTCCTTTTGACATGTTTATATCGGTGGGAGCATTTATTGTTAATGTATTTAGACTAATCTGTTGAATTTTCTTGTTATTTTGAATGCTTATGTTCTCTTACAAATTAGATTAAGTGTACATTTTTGTTTGCTTCGAATTGCTCTGCCACCACTTGTTCTTTTTGCTTTCTATGTTCTTTCTCCTTCATCACCAAAGAAAATAATTGAGGCGTATTAGATGACATTAATAAAAAGCTTTATTAAATAACAAATTGCAGTCCAGGATACTTTAAGCTGTGCCCTTGCAAAGAGGGCTGTGGGACTTGTGAAATCTGGAATGGTGATCGGGCTGGGCACTGGATGCATTTTGTCTCTTTTCATTGGGGAGCTTGGGAAACTAATTAAAGAAGGAAAGGTGCGAATCCCCTATTAATTTTTAAATACCTTTTTCTTGTATTTACAGAGAACTTCTTGGAGAAGAAACTGAACCTTTTCTTGCTGCAGTAATGGCATTCACCTGCACTGACCTACATAATTGGCACTAGGGCATCTTGCAATATTTGACACGCTTTATGACGTTTGTAAAGCATACAACTACACAAGAAAAAAGAAAAACGCTAGTCAATTAACATCATGACTCCAATGCAGGGCACAATTTCTTCTTTTAGGGGACGTTTGGAAGGGGGATTCGTGCCATGATTCGAATTATGGTTTGTGGCTCGCTACAGTATTTTTTCTCACAAAAAATACACGTAAAATGAGAATGGTTTTGAATCATGGTTTTGAATCCATGAACCAACGTCCCCTTAGTCTATCAGTGTTATTCTTTTTGGGAAGAGAGGTGATGAGGGTTCATACCAATTTTTCTAAAAATAATTGTATAGAACTTTTAGGTAAATCAAACAGTACTTTTTTGAGATGCGTGGCCATAGCCCATATGCGCCTTCTGCATATGGTGTATCTGTCATCGCCAATTGCTCTCTTCTTTATTTATTTATTTATTTTTCTTCAAATAAGACGATAGTGATGCGCCTGAGTCAATAAACTTCTATAGGATATCTACTATAGGTGATTTTGTTCTGCTCTGACCCACAGGGTTAAGGGAGGTCGTATGATGACTTGAAGTTTGACATGCAAGTTGGAAGTAGTTTTCTTTCCGAACTTGATTGAGACTTCAACAATTACTCTAGTGAACGAATCAAGAAATTTCACATCAGCTTCAATTTTAATTTCAGAATTACAAGATTGAGCAAACAAGTCTTATAGATTGAAAGGCAAGAATAGGAGTTTGGTGCAGTTTCAGTTCTTCACTGAAACCTTAGATACTAGTAGTTTTGTGTTTCAGCAAATATGGCTATTTTTCAGTACTTAACAGACATTCTCCTTTATAATTGAAAAAGTTTACTATGAGAATAACAAATATGAGAATCTTAACCTTTTGTGTTTACATAATACATAAAATGTAAACCTATTTAAGAACAAAACATTGTGA
>NW_010360055.1:1401-2476 GCF_000414095.1 Morus notabilis | reverse complement strand
ACCAAGGCAGCTTAGTGACGGTGAAAAGATTTTCATCAGGGAAGTTATTACGGATGGTAGGGCCATCGGCAGGATTATTGAACTCGAGTCGAGACAGATGGTCGGCAACGACATTCTCGACACCTTTCTTGTCGTTGATGGTAAAGTCAAATTCCTGCAATAGAAGGATCTACCTAATTAGTCGCGCCTTAGCATCCTTTTTGGAAAGGAGATACTTGAGGGCGGCATGATCTGTAAAGATGGTGATGGGTGAATCGATCAGATATGCACGAAACTTGTCAAGTGCAAAGACTACAGCAAGCAACTCTTTCTCAGTGGTTGAGTAATTCATTTGAGCACTATTTAGAGTTCTACTCGCGTAATACACAACAAAGGGCTTTCCTTCCCTTCGTTGACCAAGGACGGCCCCCACAGCATAATCGCTTGCGTCACACATGATCTCAAATGGTAAGCTCCAATCTGGTGACTGAATGATGGGGGCGGAAGTCAACTTCGTCACAAACGTTCAGAAAGAATCCTCACACTTTCGTGTCCAATCGAACGCGGCGTCTTTAGCCAGGAGGTTACAAAGCGAAGGAGAAATTGCTGAAAAGTTTTGTATGAACCTCCTGTAAAAACCAGCATGCCCCAGAAAAGACTGAATGTCTTTGACATAAGTTCAATTTTGGACTGATCAACCTCAATCCCTCTTTCAGAAACAACATGCCCCAAGACTATGCCAGATGGCACCATGAAATGACACTTCTCCCAGTTAAGCACGAGACTCTTTTCTTCACATCTCTTAAGCACAACTTCTAACTTGAGAAGGCACGAGTCGAAGGAGTCACCGAAGACGGTCAAATCATCCATGAACACTTCCATACACTTCTCGACCATGTCGCTAAAAATGCTCATCATGCACCTCTGGAAGGTGGCTGGTGCATTACACAACCCAAATAGCATACGCCGAAAAGCATAAGTACCAAAAGGACAGGTAAATATAGTTTTATCCTGATCCTCTAATGCGATCTCGATTTCATAATAGCCTGAGTAGCCATCAAGAAAGCAATAGTAAGGATGACCAGCCACACGTTCT
>NW_010360055.1:0-820 GCF_000414095.1 Morus notabilis | reverse complement strand
CATCCTTTATCCTGTAGTCTAATTTTAATTCAAATTCAAATTCAAATTTAAGTCAAACTTTAGAAATGTTTGGTGGCACTCGTCATCATCACGTGGTTGCTTTGCAATGTGAAAAACATTCACCTCCAAAGTCATGTTCCCAAAGGATATCTTCATCAGACCATTCCTACAGTTGATGAGAGCATTGGCTGTAGCAAGGAAGGGTCTTCCGAGGATGATAGGAATCTTGGACTCCATACTCACCACGGATTGAGTATCCAAGACTAGAAAGTCAACGGGGTAATAGAACTTATCAACTTGAACCAAAACATCCTCAACTATCCCCCGAGGCTGCTTGATCGATCGATCAGCCAGCTGTAGAACCACGGATGTGGGCTTAATTTCTCCAAGACCAAGTTGCGAGTAGACAGAGTATGGCATGAGGTTAACACTCGCTCCTAGATCAAGCAAAGCTTGGCTGAACTCATGTGTCCCAATCTGACAGGAAATTGTGGGACAACCGGGATCCTTGTACTTGAGCGGTGTTTTTTGGTCGATCACCGCGCTTACCTATTATGTCAAGAATGCTGTCTTCTTGACATGGTGCTTCCTTTTGATAGTGCACAGATCCTTGATAACCTTAGCATAAGCAGGCACTTGCTTGATAACATGAAGCAAAGGTACCTTTACCGGAACATAGAGCTTGGGGAAAAGGTACCTTTACCGGAACATTTTCCCAGTTGGACGTAGAGCTTGAGTCAAGTGCTCTAGCTTGAGTCAAGTGCACAGATCCTTGAGTCAAGTGCTCTAGGATCTCACTTTGGTGTTCTGGTATTTTCCC
>NW_010360054.1:0-831 GCF_000414095.1 Morus notabilis | reverse complement strand
TCTAGCGTATCGTTTCTTTACGATTTTCGCTTACCCGCTTATTTGAAAATCGTTAAGTTTTATTGGAAAACTATATACGACGTTTAGCATAAATATAAACATAATTCGAAAATCTCATAATTAGCATATTTCGTGAAAATCATATGCCTTATACGACTATCTTAATTAAACTATAAGCAAGGTTTGTACTTGCCTGGATTCTGAGCTTAGCGGTTCTGATAATATCTCGTTTGTCGTGTCCTCCTGCGTATTCCTCAAAACTAATTCTGGGAAAAGCTGCGAGCATTATGAATGATCCTTAAGGAACATCGTAGCTTTAAACACTCGATTCTGATCTTCACTTGTATAGTTTGAACCACCATTCTTATCAGAATTGAATTTGGTTGAACGGATGTCACCATTTCATTCGGCACATCGAAACGAGTCGGGATATGGTCTCGGATCATCAAACGGATGTCGATAGCCTGAGAAACGACACCTCGCCGGAATACGGCGGCGGAGGCTCCCGGAGAGTTTTTCCGCGGCGGACTTGGATCCTACCCCCTAACTTGACCCTTCTGAGTCCATTGGTGCGGTCAATTTCACACCATTTGAGCTGCATCAGTACCTATCGGGACCGGCAACGTCGGTAAAATCTGGCGACTCAAATCTCACATTTTCGGTCACGAAATCTTAAAATTGGTCGAGGGGTTTTCTTACCCGCTTCCTTCTGAGTGTTGTGACACCAAAGTCACGACGATCCAACGGTTAGATCATCGGAACCACTTCTTCCCTCCACGGACGACGGCAGTGGCTCCGTTTTCCGGCCAAACTGTGACGGTGACGGTGGCT
>NW_010360053.1:0-503 GCF_000414095.1 Morus notabilis | reverse complement strand
CGAGCCAACAAGAGTCTATTGATGAAATCAATCCGCTTGAAGTACTAAAAGATCCTGTTGTTGTTCGAAACAAGGGAACGGCAAGGTGGCCGCAAGTGGGGCCAAGTGTTCAGAAAGAATTGGGTTTGGAAAGATTAAGAAGGAAGTGTGCCCTGTGTAAGGGTCATGGGCACAACAAACAAACATGTCCATTAAAGAAAGACAGGCCAAAAACCATGTTGACTTGTTCAGAAGGGAATGACGACAGCACACACTCGACACAAATGTCTTTAGAAAATATATGCTCCTCCCAATAGTGCTACCGCCCTCACATGAATACCGAACACGAGGGATTTACTATCTCATTCGCACAACAATCCGATTCACATACTTACTACATCCAAAAGTAGGATGCTTCTCCTTCGAAAGGCAAATAACATATATCCAGCTATATACGTAAGACGTATTTGTTTTTTCTTTACTAAGCATTCCTAATGAAATAGCATTTTTATTTGTTTCAACAC
>NW_010360052.1:0-1426 GCF_000414095.1 Morus notabilis | reverse complement strand
TGTGAAATCCGAACGAAACCAAAGAATGAAGAGTTCAAGAATCGAAAATATGTTGATGAAACGAAAGAAAATAATTATTGTAATTATTTATTTATTCGATTTGGTTGTGATTTATAATTTCCATGGGACCCGGTCAAATCCACCTCAATAACCGATTGCATATATTTATATTTTATGTTGGTAGTTATATATTATATGTCCATGCATATAACATGCCATATAGATATAATGTGCCTACTCATATGTTTTATAACATGTCATATATACACGCGCATTTATTATTATTTATTTTATTTATTATAAAAGGGTTTTAGAAAAATAAAATAAAATAAGAACCATGCGCTAAAATTGATTTAATATGATTAAATTGATTTAAGTTGCAAAATTGATTTGTAAAATACTGTTACATGTGAAATTGAATTTAAGTGTTAAATTTTGGAATTTCACATATCCGAAAAATAAATTGTTTATTTTTCGATTTGAAAACCATGAGATGTTTTTTCAAACAAAATACATATTTGCAAAATAATGAGTGGGAGAGGGTTGTATGACAGTACGACCCACTGGTCTCCACCGTTAGCGCAACACCGTGAGATCCGGAGAGGGGCTTTGCGGCGACATTGAATCGCCCTCCTAAAGGAGAGTGTTCTTGCCGGATCAATAACAAGGTTGGCTTCCTAGAGATAGGATTTCAGGATGTATTTTTGAATTGACAACCCAAAGGTAGCAATCCAGAGTTAAGTCTTTGGGATCTGAAATGGTGGTTTACACTCATGAAGATATAATCAAAGTTTGTTGGTTATATTTTGACTAAAATAACGGTAGTTAATAAATATGAAAATATGAGATATTTTGAGTATGTTTATTAACTGAGAGGAGTCTCGGTTCAATTTGTAAATAATTTGACTACCCAAAGGTACACTTTATTTGTGGTAAATTGGATTATCGTTGGTACCTAAAATTAAAACATGATTTATGTATTTTTCATGTGCTTCATGCATCATATTTAATTGTGCCTAAATTCATATGTTTTGATATTCATGCACATAAATTGATTAGATGAATATTCTACTTATTTCCAGCAATATGTCAAATCCTAAAATCTCACTACATGAAACTGAAACACTGACTAGAGATAAATTGTGCAAAGTGGTATAGTAACATAAACAACTTACATTCATGTGATGAATATAAGTTTGTCCCAAATGGAGGATTGTCCTCCTGTCCCTAACAAACCAATGTAGCTAACTATTAGCTATGGTTGTGCATGGTAATTCACAAGAAGCCTGAAGGCATGGAGACAGCTTATAAGATAATGCAGTCATCAGATACCGTATCTTGAAATCCATAAAACAAAAGGGTTGGCTAAATACAGTAAGAACCTTGAGTAAAAGACAAAAGGAAAGTCGTTTCCACCAAAATAAAG
>NW_010360051.1:314-499 GCF_000414095.1 Morus notabilis | reverse complement strand
AGGCCCGTCACGTGCCGCACGTTGGGCCCAACGGAAAAAAACTGAATTTCAACCCTAAAATCCCCTATAAATATCCCTTAATTTCACCATAAATCCCACACAACAATTCACTCTCATCTTCTCATCTCACTCTCATTCTATCTCTCAACTTGTCTCTTTGATTTTGATTCTAAGCTTTTTTCTCG
>NW_010360051.1:0-187 GCF_000414095.1 Morus notabilis | reverse complement strand
AAATGATGCCTTCCAACCCCACCCCCACTGAACCAGAAAATGCTCTGGTGGATAATGCTTCAGTATACAACGAGGAAGCTGGAGAACGCAGCAGAGGAAAAAGACCGCGAACTTCTCCGGCATGGCAGCATTCCACCAAGGAGCCCCAACCAAATCCAAAAACAGGTGAGATGGAAATTCGTGCGGT
>NW_010360050.1:0-1288 GCF_000414095.1 Morus notabilis | reverse complement strand
AACCCCAAACCCCAAACCCTAAACCCCTAACCTTAAACCCAAAACACTAGACCCAAAAACCTAGACCCTAAATACTACACGCTAAACCCTAGGCCCTAAACCTAAAACCCTAAACCTAAACCCTAAACCCCAAACCCCAAACCCCAAACCCCAAACCCTAAACCCCAAACCCTAAACCCCAAACCCCATACCCTAAACCCTAAACACAGAACACCGAACCCGAAACTCTAAACCCTAAACCCTATACCCTAAACCCTAGACCCTAAATCCTAGACCTTAAATAGTACACGCTAAACCCTAGACACTAAACCCTAAACCCTAAACCCAAACCCCAAACCCCAAACCCAGAACCCCGAACCCTGAACCACGATCCCCGATTCCCGAACCCCAAACCCTGAACCCCGAACCGTGAACCCCGAACCTTAAACCCTAAACCCTAAACACTAAACTCCCTAAACCCCTTAACCCCAACCCTTAACCCTGAATCTTGAACCCTGAATCCTAACCCCTGAACTCTGAACCCTGAGCCCTGAACCGTGACTCGTGAACCCTGAACCCTGTACCGTGAACCCTGAACCGTGAACCGTAAACCCCGAACCGTGAACCATGAACCCCGAACCCTGAACCCCGAACGCCAGACCCTGAACCCCTAACCCCGAACCCCAAACCCTAAACCCTGAACCCTGAAGCCTGAAGCCTGAACCCTAAACCCTGAACCCCAAACAATGAACCCTGAACCCTGAACCCTGAGCCATAGCCCTGAACGCTGAGCCCTGAGCCCAGAGCCGTGAACCCTGAACCCTAAACCCTGAACCCTGAACCCTGAACCCTGAACCCTGAACCCTGAACCGTGAACCGTAAACCCCGAACCGTGAACCCCGAACCCTGAACCCCGAACGCCAGACCCTGAACCCCGAACCCCGAACCCCACACCCTAAACCCTAAACCCTGAAGCCTGAAGCCTGAACCCTAAACCCTGAAGAACCCTGAACCCTGAACCTTGAACCCTGAGCCATAGCCCTGAACGCTGAGCCCTGAGCCCGGAGCCGTGAACCCTGAACCCTAAACCCTGAACCCTGAACCCTGAACCCTGAACCCTGAACCATGAACCCCGAACCCAGAACCCAGAACCCTGAACCCCGAACACCGAAACCGGATCCCTAAGCCCCGAGCCCCGAGGCCCGAGCCCTGAACCCTGAACTCTGAGCTCTGAACCCTGAGCCCTGAACACTGATCCCAGAGCCCTGAGCCCTGAACCCTGAACCCTGAACCCTGAACCCTAAACCCT
>NW_010360049.1:0-764 GCF_000414095.1 Morus notabilis | reverse complement strand
AACTTTTGGTGTCGTAACGGGGCCATCAACTGTTAGATTGAACCTTTCTTCACGATCTACAGCTGCCATGTTTTTGGCAAAAACTTTTGTTGTCCTAACGGGGCCCATCGGGCGTTAGATCGAAGCTCTCTTCGCCCCCTACACCCGCCACGGGAACGGTGACAACTTTTGGCGTTAAAATGGGGCCCATCAGCGATTTGATCGAAGGTCTCTTCGTGATCTACAACTGCCACGGGAACGGCGACAACTTTTGGTGTCGTAACGGGGCCCATCAGCCGTTAGATCGAAGCTCTCATCATGATCTACAAATGGCACGGGAACAGTGAAAACTTTTGGTGTCGAAATGAGGCCTACAATCTGTCAGATCAAAGCTCTCTTCGCCCTGCACAACCACCACGAAACCGTGAAAATTTTTTGTGTCGTAACGGGCCCCATTAGCCGTTAGATCGAAGCTCTCTTCGCAATCTACAATGGCCAAAGGAACGCTCAAAACTTTTGTTGTGTAACGGCGCCCATCAACCGATAGATCTAATCTCTGTTTGCGCTCTACAATCGCCACAGGAACGGCGACATATTTTGGTGTCGTAACGGGGCCCATCATCCGTCATATCGAACCTCTCTTCGTGCTCTAAAATTGCCACGGGAACGGGGACAACCTTTGGTGTCGTAACAGGGCCGGTCCATCAGACGTTATATCGAAGCTCTCTTCACGCCTTACCATCGCCACTGGAATGGCGACAAAGTTTGGTGTTGAAACGAGGCCC
>NW_010360048.1:0-827 GCF_000414095.1 Morus notabilis | reverse complement strand
GGGGCCCATCGGGCGTTAGATCGAAGCTCTCTTCGCGCTCTATAACCGCACGGGAACGGGGACAACTTTTGGTGTTGAAATGGGCCCATCAGCGGTTTGATCGAAGCTCTCTTCGTAATCTACAACTGCCATGGGAACGGTGAAACTTTTGGTGTCGTAACGGGGCCCATCAGCCGTTAGATCGACGCTCTCATCGCGATCTACGAATGGCATGGGAACGGTGAAAGCTTTTGGTGTCGTAACGAAGCCCACAATCCGTCAGATCAAAGCTCTCTTCGTCCTCTACAACCGCCACGAATCCATGATAATTTTTTGTGTCTTAACGGGCCCTATTAGCCGTTAGATCAAAGCTCTCATCGCAATCTATAATGGCGAAAGGAACGCTCAAAACTTTTGTTGTGTAACGGTGCCCATCAGCCGATAGATCGAACCTCTCTTCACGATCTACAGCTGCCATGTTTTCGGTGAAAACTTTTGGTGTCCTAACGGGGCCCATCGTGCGTTAGATCGAAGCTCTCTTCGTGCCCTACAACTGCCACGGGAACGGCGACAACTTTTGGTGTTGAAATGGGGCCCCGGCCGGCCCATCAAACGTTATATCGATGCGCTCTTCGTGCCCTACCCACGCCACTGGAATGGTGACAACGTTTGGTGTTGAAACAAGGCCCATCAGTCGTTAGATCGAAGCTCTCTTCACACTCTACAACCGCCCCGGGAAGGGCGACAAATTTTGGTGTCATAACAGGGCCCATCAGCTGTTAGATCGAAGCTCTCTTTGCGATCTACAACTGGCACGGGAACAGCGATAACTTTTTATGTCGTAACGG
>NW_010360047.1:0-429 GCF_000414095.1 Morus notabilis | reverse complement strand
TATATATATATATATATATATTGTTTCCTTTTGGTTTCCTGTGAAACTGTTGCATTCCACAATCTTGTGAAAACTGCTATGGAAATCTCAGGACAAAATATTCAAGATAATCACATGCTATAACAAATAATATGCTCACATGTTGCTTACATATCTGTACTTCATATTCTTGTTTTTTTTTTTTTTCCCTAGTTTGTTTGGTATTTCAATATAAGAGTCCAAGTTATTATTGACTCCAACCAATTGCAATACATTCCAAACAGAAAAGAGCAAAAGGTTTTTTTTTTTTTTTTTTTTTTTTTTTTTTTTTTTTTTTTTTTGGTAATAGCAAAAGGGGTTACTAGGTGTAACATGGAGTCTACTAGAAATTATTGCAATTTTTTTTCCTGAATAATTATTGGTATGTTGCAAGCTTAGCCTTGTAGAGTG
>NW_010360046.1:3366-6128 GCF_000414095.1 Morus notabilis | reverse complement strand
AATGTTTAAAACTTAAAATATCAAATTATCCATTTACTATTTAAAAAAATATATATATCATAATTTACTAAACACATGTTATTTTCCTCTTTCTTTAAACATAAAGCACGTTAAGAGCATGATAAGTTAAAGATTCGATACAATCATGAGCATATAGGCAATAATGACATGATATTATTGCTTTTTTATTATGTATTTTTGTATAGTTTCATTTTAGGGTTAAATTTCAATATTGTAGATGCTTTTTAATAATACGAGTTGGGGCTCTTTTGTGAAGGACTCATTGACGTGGAGGGTAAGGCGTATGTGACCTCTCCCGATTGGACCTTGTGGAATCGTTGTCAAGTATGATATGGGACACGTCCAATGGCCCCTAATAGAAGCATAAATATAGGCATTTACATCCCATTGTGGACTTTAGAGCTGAGCATGCCCGGAAGGTCGTCTTTGTAGTCGACGATGTCAGCCCCTACTGTATCGGGCTAAACCAAGTGACTCGGAGGAATGTGTTTCCCAGAGCGGCACTCCTTACGATTTCAGCTCCACAAATGTGAACACATTTTGAGAGTGTAATTCTAAGTTTTTAGTGGAGTAACTTTTGGAATTAATAGAATTAATTAATTAATTAATTAAAAAGTTTAATTAATTATTAATTTTATTGGAGCTCGAAATTATAAGTCCATGAGTCCTAGTGCTATCCTTGTAATATTTGCAAGACAAGATGAATTATCGGGATTTAACATCACTCAAAATAAATAATGTGAATATTTAATTTAATTAATTTTGAAACACATTGTGGTGGGACCACGGGAGGTCACATGCCCAGGCACGGGGAGGTGCAGAGGGTGTGTGACACAAGTAGAATCCTACTGGAATTCACTTGCTTGTTCTCCAAGATATCCGGTTCACTTGTTTGACAAGTTTTTCAATGAAATTTAAAAGGAAAGTAAAGTATGACTTTATTTAGATTTGAATTTGAGTTAAAATTAGAAACTAGATAAAAGAGGAATTTTCTGTCTCTTCTAACTGAAGATTTGTGCCAACTTCATGGAGGTCTCCCTGTGGTGTGGCCGACGATGTGGTTAAAAGGAAGGGATAAATTGGTTTCCAAAATTAAAATGAGAAACTATATTTTAATGAGATTTAAAATATAGTAATAACTAATTTTCTATTACTTTGTCTTCAAGTTAAAGCAAAAAAGTTCTCCTAGTGTTCTATAAATAGGAGACAATAGAAAATTAGAGAATAGAATTTTTTCTCTCTATTTTCATAGGTGGCCGGTTTTTAGAGAGAAAAATAGAGGAAAAGTTCTTTCAATTTACAGTTGCTTCACATACATGTGTTAATAGTAAAGGAATCCAAATTAGTGAGTGATCAAATCTGATAATTCTATACCAGAGCCCACACTTTAGGTCTTGCAGATTTTAAGGACTAGACAATAAAGACTCAGGTTTTTCTAAAAAAGCTTAAAGCTTGGACTTTTCATGGTCAAAAATCTTAAATTATCTACCTAATCGTTCGATAGATATTTATCCTTATAAACTAATATGATTAATTTATTATTGCATGAATTAATATAATCTATAAAGTATTCAAAAGTTTAATGAAAATATAAAAAACATAACCCCACATTTCTACTTAAAGCTAATTTTATCTTCGTAAACCCTATAATTTTCTTCATCAATTTTTTTGAAAATTTCAATGTAAGTTCCAATTGAAACAAGAACAACAGGAAGCATGTTAAATTCTTGAAGACTAATTTCTCCCCTTAAGATCAGTGTCTTTGTCAAATGCTTCATGTAAAATTATTGCAATTGGCTTTGTCAGTAACGATCATTTTGTTGAGATAATATTTCGTACTTCTACAACTTCGGTTCCATGTCATTAAATTATGTATTATGAAAATTTTATCTATAAAAGAATAGATTTTTTATATCTTAATTGTAGAAATATTAATTATTGGGATATCTATAAATTTTAAGGCTGCAAATATAACTACACATCAACAATTAGTGGTGGAACTTCGGGTCGGCGGGCTTCCTGAAGCCTGAATTTTTTCAAGCTCGGGCGTGCAAGCCCATATGCCGGCCCATCCAAAGTGGAAATTTGGAACTTCGGGTCGGCGGGCTTCCTGAAGCCTGAATTTTTTCAAGCTCGGGCGTGCAAGCCCATATGCCGGCCCATCCAAAGTGGAAATTTGGCCTCGGGCTCGGGCAGCCTGAATTTTGAGACCACGCCGGCGCCCGCCGCCATGTAGGTGCCGTCGACCGCCATTTGCCTGAAAAAATGTTCAAAAATCTGACCGTTGGGCCCGACCCGAAAACCCAAATTTGCCCGAAAGCCCGAATTGTCCAAAAACCCATCCAATGGCTACTTTTTTGCCCGTTGCTGCCCGAATATGCCCGAAACCCGCCCGAACCAGACCCGCCGAACCTAAGTAGCCGTTGCACATTGATTTTTTTGAACAAAAATTAATTTTTTAACCCAAAAATTTCCCTATAAATACCCCTCATTCTCCACACATTTTTCTCACTCAAACTCTCTCAATTCCGCTCAATTTCTCACAATCTCTCTCAATTTCTCTCAATCTCTCTCGATCTCTCAAATCTCTTTCAAAATTTGTCCAAAAACTATCACATTATCCTAAAGTTCTCTCTCTCAAATCGCTCTTATTTTTTTTATAATGGATCCTTTTGGTTATAGTAGTATTCCCGTTGATGCCCAACACAACATGGAAAGTGGGCGTGGAGAAGCGGCGAGTG
>NW_010360046.1:0-378 GCF_000414095.1 Morus notabilis | reverse complement strand
CCAGCGCACGCCCCATCGCGTGCCCCAGTGCGTGCCCAGCGCGCCCCAAGCGCGTGACCAGTGCGCGGCCAACGCACGCCCCAGCGCGCGGCCAGAGTGTGCAACAGGCAGCCCAGATGCAGGAATTGGACCCCGAATGGACCCCAGCGCACGCCCCATCGCGTGCCCCAGTGCGTGCCCAGCGCGCCCCAAGCGCGTGACCAGTGCGCGGCCAACGCACGCCCCAGCGCGCGGCCAGAGTGTGCAACAGGCAGCCCAGATGCAGGAATTGGACCCCGAATGGACCCAAGGTTTTCCAAAATCCTCGTAATGCATGCCGACAGACTCGGAAGAGTTTTGGACCCCGAAGAAGGTGAAATCCGACCCGAAGACGAAGAA
>NW_010360045.1:0-1019 GCF_000414095.1 Morus notabilis | reverse complement strand
ATACCGGGGCCGCCCCGGGGTCATACCGGGGCCTCCTTGGGGCCACCCCGGGGCTGCACCGAGGTCACCTAAGGGCCGTACCGGGGCCGCCCCGGGGTTGTAGCGGCGCCGCCCCTGGGCCGTACCGGGGCTCTCTTCGATCTAACAGCTGATGGGCCCCATTTTTACACCAAAATGTCACCCTTCCCGTGGCAGTTGTAGAGCGCGATGAGAACTTCGATCTAAAGGCTGTTGGGCCCCGTTTTGACATGAAAAGTTGTCGCCATTCCTGTGGTGATTGTAGAGCGCGAAGAGAGCTTTGATATGACGAATGATGGGCCCCACTATGACTCCAAAAGATGTCACCTTTCCTGTGCCAGTTGTAGATCACGAAGTGAGCTTCGATCTAACGGCTGATGGGCCCTGTTTTGACACCAACAGTTGTCGCCGTTCCCGTGGCAGTTGTAGAGTGTGAAGAGAGCTTCGATCTAACGACTGATGGGCCCCATTACGACACCAAAAGTTGTCACCGTTCCCGTGGCAATAGTAGAGCACGAAGCGAGCTTTGATCTAACGGCTGATGGGCCCCGTTATGACACCAAAAGTTGTTGCCATTCCCGTGGCTGTTGTAGAGCGTAAAGAGAGCTTCGATCTAACGGGTGATGCCGTTATGACACCAAAAATTATCCCCGTTCGAGTGCCGGTTGTAGAGCAGGAAGAGAGCTTTGATCTAACGGATGATGGGCCCTGTTACGACTATGAAAGTTGTCACCGTTGTAGATCGCAAAGAGAGCTTCAATCTAACGACTGATGGGCCCTGTTACGACACCAAAATTTGTCATCGTTCCCATGGCAGTTATAGAGTGTGAAGAGAGCTTTAATGTAACAGCTGATGGGCCCTGATAGGACACCAATAGTTGTCGCCGTTCCCGTGGCCGTTGTAGATCATGAAGACAGCATCGATCTAATGGCTGATGGGCCCCGTTTTGAACCGAAACGTGGTCGCCATTCCAGTGGCGGTGGTAGAGCGCGATGAGAGC
>NW_010360044.1:0-475 GCF_000414095.1 Morus notabilis | reverse complement strand
AAATCCCTTTTACATCTAATCTCTTAAGGACATCATTTCCAACAAAAATATTCTCCATATTAGAAACTTACGCGCCAAGTCAACTGGGTTGTTGAGCAGCTCATCAGACAAGTTGTTCGTCCATTGAGTCACGACTAGTGAGCTGCTAAGAGCTCGCAGCTCGTTCTAAATGTGTTTGAGTCATTTTAGCATGCTATTTCTAGATTTGAGAGGCTACCGACTCGACAAGTCGCCTATCATCTGATGGAGACTCATTTGATAGTCCATGACAGACAAACTGTCGGTGGCTTACAAATGATTTCGGAGGCTAATTCTATAATTGACCATCATTCTCTAAGGCGTGTGTTAATACACATATAGTGAGAAATGATGCATGAAATTTGACTTCAACATTGACCATTAATGTTCAAGATGGCTTGTCTGGCGGTAATAATAATGGGTTGTCCTATGGTTAATTGTTAATATAATCTAGCGG
>NW_010360043.1:294-489 GCF_000414095.1 Morus notabilis | reverse complement strand
ATCTACGAATGGCATGGGAACGACGACAACTTTTGGTATCGTAATGGGGTCCATCCACCGTTAGATTGATTCTCTCTTCGCGATCCACGACTACCACGGGAACGGCAAAAAGTTTTGGTGTCATAACGGGGCCCATAATCCGTTAGATCGAGGCTCTCTTCGCACTCTACTACCGCCACGGGAACGGCGACAACT
>NW_010360043.1:0-226 GCF_000414095.1 Morus notabilis | reverse complement strand
ACTTTTGGTGTCCTAACGGGGCCCATCGAGCGTTAGATCGAAGCTCTCTTCGCGCCCTACAACCGCCACGGGAACGGCGACAACTTTTGGTGTTGAAATGGGGCCCATCAGCGGTTTGATCGAAGCTCTCTTTGTGATCTACATCTGCCACAAGAACGGCGAAACTTTTGGTGTCAAAACGGGGCCCATCAACCGTTAGAACGAAGCTCTCATCGCGATCTACGAA
>NW_010360042.1:548-742 GCF_000414095.1 Morus notabilis | reverse complement strand
TATTATTACCTGCAGCAATCCAGTTGCGATAATTCAGAAAAGTTCTGAGTAACGCAACACTTTTGCCCCATACATAGTTGGCTTTTCATCAAGGGGTCCAAGTCCATTCACTAATAGTGTTCTTAAGGTGTGCATATATATATATATAGATTATTCATATACAATTAATTAAATTATCAGATTTCTTTAACTAT
>NW_010360042.1:0-198 GCF_000414095.1 Morus notabilis | reverse complement strand
CGCCCATGAATTCCAATCTGAATAATGAAGCCGAATTTGCATATGGAGCGGGTCAAATCAACCCCACTAGAGCTTTAAATCCGGGGTTAGTATATGATGCTGGTGCGGCTGATTACATTAGGTTCTTGTGTGAAAATAGTTACTCTGAAACTCTAGTGCAAGTTATTACTGGAACGCCCAATGCTTGTACTAGTGGCG
>NW_010360041.1:0-677 GCF_000414095.1 Morus notabilis | reverse complement strand
CGTTCCGTGCTTGTAGTCATTAATGAACTAGACAAGTAAATAATATTATTCATCTCCTGTTCCGCTCCGCTATGCAAGATTGTTGTCTCCAAATCAGTACCGTTTTCCTAGTTTGTTTGTCAATAATGGCTTAATTTGTTAGTGCCGTGAATTTTAAAAAAATTACTGTTATAATAAATAATTGAGTGTTTGGTAAAATTTAATTATACTTGCTGTGTTGATTTTAAAATCAGTATAATAGCGTTTAGTAAATTTTAAGACTGAATTGTTGTGGGTATGTAAAATGACAAAAATATACATTTGTATGAAACTTAAATATATATAATTAGTTTTGGTATTTAGAAATACTTGTTGAGCTTACAAAAAAAAAAAAAATTGTATGATTTTGAGTTTTCTAATAATAAATTTATGATAATTAATTATTTTTTCATTTTTTCATTCACAATATAGTTACAACTATAAGGAGCGTTAGTGAGTAATTAACATATACAACAAAAATGTACATTCCATGTTCAAAAACGGGTAGAGCCATGAAAAAAATTTAGTCGTGTTCATGAAACTTCTCGCAGTTTGATCTCATACTTCATCCATTTTCAATGATAGTAAAGCTTGATTTTCTTCTCCATTATCATCTGGTTGATGATTCTCTTCAAAAATGAAAACATCTGGATTATCCT
>NW_010360040.1:0-529 GCF_000414095.1 Morus notabilis | reverse complement strand
CATCAAACAATAGAGCGATCATCTGATAGATGAGCACACGTGGCCATCTATCAGTGGCGGATTTCATATCAAAACTATAAACATTTTGAAAGCCGACCAACCGCTCTAGGGGTTTTGTTTGATTGTAAGTACCATCACCATCTAAGCGACGCAAAACTGACATCGCCCAGTCGTGATAAGGCTTCAACAGCCTCTGCTTCACATAGTTACCTATGATGAACAGTCGTAGCTTACCCGCCCCGGCAGGTGTGGCGGCGACTCTGCTACAGAACACTTCGCCAAACCGAGAAGCTGCATCATCCATAACGGGATGCACATTCTCGATGTAACGAGAGATTTCACTGTTTAGCATACTGGGAGATTCTCTGTAAAGAGCAAAGCGAACCCAGATAAGTCCAATAGGAATGAGCCCCATGCTTTCTAGCTCAACACGTGTGTGGCGAGCGAAAGCAGCTAACTCATACTTAAGTGCAGGGAAAGAGGAAACTACACGTTTCTCCTTTCCTCTCCTTTCAGTCGAGCCCTTTTA
>NW_010360039.1:1028-1133 GCF_000414095.1 Morus notabilis | reverse complement strand
CTTATGTCACTGACTCAGTAGATGGACTCTCTCTCTCTCTCTCTCTCTCTCTCTCTCTCTAATTTCTACTCTCTCTCTCTCTCTCTCTCTCTGTTCTACATCAAC
>NW_010360039.1:0-430 GCF_000414095.1 Morus notabilis | reverse complement strand
GAACCACTTGGTCATTTCCATAGCCAGAACGGAGGAGTTTCCTCTGGCCATGGAGAAGTAAGTGTCGAAACCGATCTCACCGCCGTTCTAGCCGTATCTCGGGGGGACGGCACCGAGCATTGCGGTGGTGTCGAGGACTTGGTCGTAGTAAGAGAAAGTGTTGCTGGGAATGTACTTGATCCCAGCATCAGCCATCTGTTTCCAAATGGATGATCTCAGATCAGCTGCAACCTTTTTCAAATCATCAGCACTGCTCTTCCCATCCCAGAATGACTCCAACGCAAACTTGAGCTCTCTTTTCGGGCCCATCCGGGGATATCCAACGCTGTGGGATGCCATTTTTTGTTCTGATTTCGTCAGATCAACGATCCAAAAATCGTAAGTTGCATTTCATTAACAAGATACAATTACTATGAGAAAATAAAAGATC
>NW_010360038.1:0-1757 GCF_000414095.1 Morus notabilis | reverse complement strand
ACCCCTGATTTACTAGTGATGCATGCGATTCTCACTTGTATTTTCTCATTTAAAATTTAACACCTTGATTTATTTTCGTCATTTTGTTATCAACTTATTAGGAGTTCAACAAATTTTCATTAAAATAAAAAAAAATAAAATCGGGGACCACATTTTCACATAAAAAATGCATTCATCCTCTCATCACTCTCGCAAAGTGGTCGATTCCACTAAATTGGGTCCCACCTATTTACTTAACGAAGTCCACTTCATATAAATAGCTGAGTTTTAATCTCATTGGGTATGAATAGAGGTGCTCTTTTTACATACTTAACAGAACTGTTAGCAGAAGGTGAACAAAAACACAAGGATTAAGGACTATTGACATGACAATTATAGCGGACAATCAATGTTCCCCAACGGCTATAATGCAAAGGGACTGGGAAGTTCCATATGAATAGATGCTACTAAATTAATATAATCATCAAATTCTAACCCATACAAAATCAATCACTCGTCCCTACTTTATATCATTATCAACCAGCTATTTGGATTAATTTTCCACTCTGCTCTCCAAAATTTATGGGACATTGTGTTCCCTCAATCAATTAACGTCTTTGGTCGGTGCTAATTAGAAGTTGGTGTGGACCTCAAAAAGTGCAAAATCATAATTATGATGTAATCCACCACGCGTGTGATAACACCGCAATAGTTATACTATTACTATTGGTTTTCACGGAGATCCCAAATTATACGGTTGGACTTGAATCAATTGTTTGTTGTTTTCTCAAAAAAAAAAAAAGAAAAAAAGAAAAAGGGATAATGTCACCTCACACTTCCATAAATCCACTAACAAAACAAAAAGAACAAAAAGAGAGAAAAAAAAAAAAAGGTATATCTCCATCGTACAATCAAATGAAAAAAAAAAGTTAAGCAAGAACCCGTAACGGAGTGACAGTTTTTATTTTTATTTTTATTTTTTTTAATGTCATTGGGTTTAAGCAAGTCAATAAGGTACTACTGAGTTATTAGTTAGATGGGCAAAAACGACAGACAATTTAAACATAGGATCTGAGTTCTTGGTAATTCCACATAAATAGACAGGCAGGGGCACAACCATGTGAACAAATTAATGTCTGCACTTTTTTCTTGTAATTTATTGCAAACTAGACATCATCTCCCCCATCAATCACATTCTTTCTTTGTTTGATTGTAATTTAGCCTAAAAACAGCCTTTCAAAGGCAATGCTAATTGGTTAATATGGCAACATCACTTTGTCCTCTTATCTTATTAAAATGCTAATTCAAATGAAGGGTTTTTTTTTTTTTTTTTTTTTTTTTTTTTTTTGATGTATGCAAGAAGAATTAAGCTGTTAATTATTCTCCGTATACGCACGTGGACTTACACCAAGTTACCACTACCAAGTTTTATATTTAGAGTTTATACTTCAAAATATGAGAGATTGCTTGGTCTAACGGCACTAGAGAGGTTTAAATGATAAAGATTGTAAAGTTTTATGTTAACCTATCTATGTTAAAAAATTAATCTTATGATTGAAAATAATAGTTCATACCGCGGTAGAGAAAAACACGTATCCTGGGTAAAGATTACTTTTATATATATGTGTGTACACATGATCCATTATCCAATCTTGCTTAGTTGGGTTGGTCCTGCAAAATTATAAAATCAACTAATTATGACGTTGACTAGTCAAAATGAATCGATAATGAAGGAATTATTTACACTTGCAGAAAGTAATTATGAACTGAATTATGCA
>NW_010360037.1:615-781 GCF_000414095.1 Morus notabilis | reverse complement strand
TTTATAAAAGTGGAAAAAAAATTCGTTAGAAAGGAGAAAACCAAGAACACACCAAGAACTGTTCTTGCAAAAAAGTAAAAAAAATATACATTTTTCATATTTTCTTCACTTTTTGGGTATTAATAAACTTTGTAGTTTATAAAAGTGGATAAAAAAATGGTTAGAA
>NW_010360037.1:0-153 GCF_000414095.1 Morus notabilis | reverse complement strand
AAAAAAATATACATTTTTTCATATTTTCTTCACTTTTTGGGTATTAATAAACTTTGTAGTTCATAAAAGTGGAAAAAAAATTGGTTAGAAAGGAGAAAACGAAAAACAGACCAAGAACAGACCAAGAACAGTTCTTGCAAAAAGTTAAAAAAT
>NW_010360036.1:574285-590008 GCF_000414095.1 Morus notabilis | reverse complement strand
ATATAAACTGCTGAAAACGCGTGTAAGTTTATGACCTTAAAGCACGCCAGACTAATGAGTCAACACGTGGTAATTGACATGCAGAGACCATTTATTTTGGCTCTATTCCTTGCAAGTTCCAAGTCTTCGTCTAGCTATCATTTCTAATATTGACTTGGAAATACATATATACATATACATACATACATATATATATATATATGGCTTGACTTTGAAGACCCTGCTGCTTGTCTTTGTAGCCCTATAATGGAACTAATTGTTGTGTCGTTTTATTTATATCATTTTTCACATTTTTCTAATATTATGATAAATCAATTAAAATATCACGTTAATTAAATATTATTATCACGCTAATTAAAAAGACGTGTCATGTTTTTATTATTCCTTTTAGTAGTTTCGGTCCCTAGCCATAAGATCGACAATGAATTAGTAAAATTTCGTGAAGACAATCACATGAACTTCGCGTCATGTCTTAAAAGTTTAAAGAAACCGTCGCAATACTACTTTTCCTCCATCTTTACCTTTAGACGGATGTAATGTTTATCCCACAATAAGCGCAACCTTCAAACATCATAACAATTTTAAAACTTGTTAATACTTACTAACTTGGCACGGCCTAAATTACAAAATCTCACTGTTAAACAAATTCTTTTGAAGTTTTATTTTATTTTTTTTTAATTGAAGTACCTCATTCAATATACACGAGACTAAGTCATCATTGCTTCTTTTTCATTGAAGTCCTTGGGGTTTTTTTTTTCTTTTTTTTTTTAGGCTGAGATTTCGTAAGATGAATATACGTCAGAAAATTACAAAATCTCACTCTTAAACAAATTCTTTTGATGTTTTATTTATTTATTTATTTATTTTTTGTTGCTGTGATGAGCTATTCTCTTATAGTAATCTATCAAATTATATATAGTAATTGACGTTTGCACCGCTTCTAAACATACACAGTTTGAACCGAGCAATAACACACAGGCATCATCAATAACACACAAGCATCACCAAGAGAAAACCGCATTTCACAACTCAGATATATACTAATCTCTCTTATTTCTATACCGGAGCTAAGTGCCTCATCAAGAAAGAAAAAACGATATTTACTGAGAAGTTAATGAATTCTGCGCACTTTACATCTCAGATCCGCAAATCAAGCAATAAAAGAACAAACTAATGCGCTAGTTCAATGTTACAGCTCTATCAAAAAGTTGCTAATGCTATTAACAACCTAACTAACTATTCAATCGTTAGAAGTTTAACCAACTTCAGAACACTATTTAATTTGTGCTTACCAAAACTTACCTTTTCCCTTTCATCAATTAACCATCTTTGCTCATTCTCGTATTTGGCTACCATCTTCTCCAATTTCTCAATCCTTTTCTGCTTCATCTCGTTGAGTTCGGCAATCAAAAACTGCAATTTAGCCATCAACTATAACAATTTTCTTATAAATTTCAACGATATAAGAAAATCATAGTTCAAATATCAAAATCATAATCCCGAATTTATACAACCAAAAACTATAACAATTTTAAACTAAAAGTATAATAAATATAAAAAACTTACAAAGTTCAAACCCACTAAACGGGGGCTGAAAATAGCGGGATTACGTTAGAAGAACCGGGCAAACAGCGACGTGCACGATTCTTCTTCCATTTTCTCGGCAACCAAACAAAATTTACAAAAAGAAAAAAAAAAGGAGAAAACCCAAACCTGTCAGAGTATGTTAGCCTCTTCGAAGTCCTGGCGGGGGCGGGGCGGCGGGAGCGGCGGGGGGGGGGGGGGGGGGGGATTTTTTGAGAGGAAGAGAGAGAGAGAGAGAGAGAGAAGGGAAGAGAGAGAGAAGAGGGCCGGCGGCGGAGGCGACGGGAAGAGGAGGCAGAGAGAGAGAGAGAGAAAACGTCGGGAAAAAATGAAGAAGAAGAAGAAGATAGAGTATATTAGATCAAACTTATTTGCGACGACATAATGTCGTCGCAAATACGTCACAGCTGGCAATTAGTTGCGACGACATAATGTCGTCGCAACTAATTTTTGAGTCGTCGTAAATAATCACATTTCCTACGTTTAGTTTTTGGTGAAATCTTAAAAAAGATTATTTGCGACGACAAAAAGAAAAATGTCGTCGCAAGTAACCTCAAATTATTTGCGACGACAAATATCGTCGCAAATATCATATTATTTGCAACACCTTTTCGTCGCAAAAAATGAATTACCTTGACGGCAAAAATTCGCGCCATTAAAATTTACGCTCTAAAATTATTTACGACGACAATTAAATTATTAACGATGACATAATTATTTTATTTAACAGAAAATAATTATAATGATATGTCATCATAAATATTAAATTATTTATGACGATAAATATCGTCACAAATGGCCATTATTGTTATAGTGATTATCAATATACATATATACACACACAAAACTTGCCTTTTCCAAGTTTTTTTTGGGGATAAAACATTAATTTTTTTATTATTTATTTTATTTATTGACAGTATGTGCAAGTTGCTTTTTCCATCTTGACCGTGTATGGATATGGTTGGCCGTTGGCGTAAATTCCAAGTGGACTATCAAGTTGGAAAAGAAAATTAATTATTGTCATTTGTGACCCAACAACTATTGTTCATTTCTTGACAATTATTGTACGCAACAATTATTGTCTTTTTTTTTTCTGGGTACTGTTAAATAAAGAGTCTTTAAATTCTCCCCACAAGATTAAAGTATTAGAGATAATTTAAGGTCTCGTTTATTTTATCAATTTAAGTTCTTAATTTTAAGTTTTTATAGTAAAAAATTTTTAAAAATATTACATTTAATTTTTTCTGCTACAGTGAAAAGCTCTTAGAAAATGTCACATCTCAGCTCGAATTGAAAACTTAAATCCGCGAAATGAACGAGGCCTAAATCTTACTTAACTATCTTTATGATGTTCTCAATCAAAAAAATTTCAACTGACTACGAAGAAATTAAGAATAAATTTCTGAAGTATTGTGCTGACAATCATGATCAGTTTCAACATCCTAATACTCTATGAAAAAATTAGAAATTCATCGTAGTTGTCATTCAAAATGAACAAATCACATTCAAATGAACAAATCATATACTATAAAGTTGGGGAATTAACCGTTAACAATGGATGGTGTACTGCAATATTAAAATGACCAAATCATATTAAATTAAAACTTTGAGGAGTGAGAATTGTAAATGTTGGCTCAGATGCATGATAACGTTTTATCAATGATACATGTCAAATTTTTAGATTGAATGTTAATGGACGGTTCATTAATTAGCTCATTATCA
Organism: Morus notabilis; assembly: GCF_000414095.1. Taxonomy (NCBI): domain Eukaryota; kingdom Viridiplantae; phylum Streptophyta; class Magnoliopsida; order Rosales; family Moraceae; genus Morus; species Morus notabilis. Next base: position 586,702 of record NW_010360036.1, on the reverse strand, counting down.
ATTATCATTTTTTTTTACACGATTGCCAGTGCGTTTTTGTCCAACAATGTATTATAATTCTTTGTCCTTTTCAACATTTAACTTGCAAAAATAAATATGCAATATATATTCCAATATCTACATGTAGCGACCCTTTACTGGCCTTTATATAGTTTTTTTTTTCTTAATTTAACATAAAATGTGTAGATATAGTAAACCTCGCAGAAAAACATAAGAAAAATTAATCAATTTGAATACTAAAGGTGTTAATATATATATATTTAAAAAAAAACTTAAATTGAAATGACACACAGATCGAGTATCGTTTCCATAAAGATTGAGTGTTAAATTACTGCTAAGTATCACGATTATCGTAACTCAACTTTATCTAGGCAACTGAACTGAATGAAATAAAAATAGAATTAAAACAAATATAAATATGAAAATAAAATAAAATATGAAAAATTCTATGCACAAATATATCTAGAGTCTCCATTCCACTCACTCTTCCCAAGTTCCTCATATTTGGTAAATACTAGCCAATTCCAAACAATTCTAAGATTAAGGGACCTAGTATAACTTCATTAACTCTCTCGAGCGCCGAATGAGATAATATGTATAAATATTCGAGTCAATATTAGAACGTAGATATAGTAAAATTCGCAGAAAAACATAAGAAAAATTAATCAATTTGAATACTAAAGGTATTAAAACACATATATATATATATATATTAAAAAAAAAAACTTAAATGACACCCAGATTTTTTTTTAACCTAACAAATTAACCATAGTCAAATAAATAAAGCTAAAGAAAATCAAGAACCAGTAAACCAGTTTAATAATGGGAATGTACGCTGATCTTATCTCTGCACTAGCATGTTGGAAAAGAAAAATTGTTAAATTGCATTTTCTATGATCAGAACACCTATCATTGTACTTTTTATTAAATGATTGTATAAAAAAATCACATTTTATTGAACAAATGTTATAATATTGGTTGTGGGAATCAATCAGACAACCACCATGATTATGATATACTACCATGTTAAATGATCAAATTGTTGCGAAAAATCTGCAAGTGCCCGGAATCTTAAATTAGTAATTAAGTAGTAGGCCTAGAGTATCATTCCATGAGCAGGGACGAATCTAGTGTGAGTATCATTCCATGAGCAGGGACAAAGCTAGTGTTCGCCTGCAAACGTACGGTGTCAAGTTTTTATAATTAATAGTGAGTAAGTATCGTCTGCACAGGGATTGAGTGTTAAATTACTATTAAGTACCCTGATTATCATTACTCAATTTTATCTAGACAGCCGAACTAAATGAAATAAAATTAAAATTAAAATAAAACTAAAATAAATATAAAAACGAAAATAAAATAAAATATGAAAATTTATATGCACAAATGTATCTAAAGTCTTGATTTCACTCACTGTTCCTAAGTTCCTCCTATTTGGTAAATACTAACCAATTCTAAACAATTCTAAGATTAAGGGACTTAGTATAACCTCATTAACTCTCTTGAGTACTGAATGAAATAATATGTATAAATATTAAAAAAAAATAATTAGAGATGAATAGAACCACTATTTAGTCATTTAAATGTGTTTTTTTATGCAATCATTTAACGTGATTAGTTGTTTTATATTAAGGAAATGTACAATTATTAATGTGATGACATAAATACAATATATCACCTTTTAAATTATCAATATACATATATATACACACATAACTTGCCTTTTCCAAGGTTTTTTTTTTGGGATAAAACATTGATTTTTTTTTTTATTATTTTTGTTGACAGTATGTGCAAGTTGCTTTTTCTATCTTGACAGTGTATGGATATGGTTGGCGTAAATTCCAACTTATGCAGATATTATCTGTGGACTATCAAGTTGGAAAAGAAAATTAATTATTGTCATTTATGACGCAACAATTATTGTACATTTCTTGACAATTATTGTCTTTTTTATCTATGCAAATTCAAACGACAAACAATTAAGATTTTTCGGTGCAACAGTATCATTGTAGTCATGAGACTTCGTAATATGAGTTCTGTTCTCTTCCATATCCTTCCACTTGTATTGGTGAGCCCTTTCTGTTATTCTAACTAGCTAGCACTTTTTTATGTAACGTAATCACGAATTGCATTCTCTTGTGATACAAGAGGAATAAATCATTACATTACATTTCCATTGTTACTGAATTTTTACCATTATATATAAGCACAATGCATTTTTGGTCTTGCTACCTTTTAGAATTCCTTTTGTATGATAAGTATGGAAAAAAAGTTGTTTCCAGAGATGCCAAATCATTTGCAAATGATTTTGAACCACAACCAAATATCCTTTTGTATGATAAGTATGGGAAAGAAGTTGTTTCCAGAGATGAGAAATCATTTGCAAATGATTTTGAACCACAACCAAATTTCTTTTTATATGATGGGAAAAAGGGCGTGTCCAAAGAAGAGAAATCATTTGCTAATGATTTTGAGCCACAACCAAACCTGCTATTGTATGACAAGCAAGAGAAAAAAGTTGTTCCCATAGAAGAGAAATGATTCAAAGATGAATTTGAGCCACGGCCAAGCAAAGGAATTCATGAGGATGGAAAATTACCCACAGAAATGTCTATATCCAAGATTTGGGATCTGCAAAAGCCTAATATCTCTTTAAGATGGTCAACTATGTCAAAATCCAAGTCTATATTTTTATTTATAATATGCATTTCATGCGATGTTTTCACTGTTTGAATAAGATGTGTGCCAATGAGGCATCTTGTAAGTTCTAATATCAAGTTAATATAATATGAATAAAGCCGTGCATTACTACGTTATAGTTTGTTTTTTTTGTTGAGTAGAATTCCTTTGTTTACATGATAAGGTAAAAAAAAAACAAAATTTAAGACAAATTCAAACCCAACTAATTAAACTTCCCCTCTCTGACGTTGTATTAATTTTATTGTCTGATAGAGGTAGCACTCATTTTGTCACTGCTCTTGCGCCACCCGTCTACGCGAGATCACGCTCTGCTCCTCCGCGCAAATGACGCCCAACATGCGTGCGACCGATCCAACCTCCATAGCACAAACAACCAAGCTATGCACTCTACCCCTCTATGCAAAGAACCTTGATCAGCGTTGTAAAAGCCTTGGATCTTGAATGGAAATAAACATTATATGAGTGCATGTTGAACCTCATTTGGATAATGTGTACATTAATAAAACGAATTTCATAAATTAATTTCTATTTCATATACTCCAACAAACCTACTGTGGAGTTCTAATCTCCTCACCCCAAATTATTAAAAAAAAAAAAAAAAAAAAAAAAAGCTTATTGGAATTAGTTATCCCCGCTCTACCAAATCAAAAATTATTAAAAGGAAAAATTTATTAAAAATTAATTTTTTAAAACGCTGAGTTACTAATTTAAAATTATATAAAAAAAACATGAGGTACTAAAAGATAATTTCTCTGTAATATAGGATACCAAATTAAAATTATCCTTATTATACAAATATTTTATGGGATTTGTTTGTACTTGTTCAACTTTTACTCATAAATTTTGTTCATACTGTAGGCAAAAAAGTTGTAAATCGGTAGCAATGTTGCGCTCGAAGCGGATGTGGATGACGGAGGCAAAAGTATAGATACCACCATGCAACGAAATTTCCAGGCACGTTAATCTAAATGCTTTTAAAGAAATAGACTTACTAGTTTCTGTTTAAAAATACTTGACACATTCTGAATATTATTGGACTTATAGGTACATAGAACTAGTGCTGGAACTTTAGACGGGCCGCCCGAAAAGTTTGAGGATTTGCCCGAGCCCAAACTCAACCCGCTGGGCATGGTCAGAAAAATTCAAAAAAATCCCGGCAGACGGCGGTATACGGTGGTTAGACGACGGCGAGCAAGTGTGGACATGTCAAATTCGGGCTGCCCGAGCCCGAACCCGAAAATCTTGCTTGGACGGGCGGGAAATGGGCTTGCCCGTCCGAGCCTAACAAAATTCGAACTTCGGGCAACCCACCGACCTGAAGTTCCGGCACTACATAGAACTATGTTTTAATATTAATATTATTAGTAGTTAAAATCTCGGTAAAGTTTCCCACGCATAGTTCATAAAGTTTTATTTCACAAATCCGTGAGAGTAAATGAAAGGAAAATTTAAAATTAAAAGAAGTTAAAAAAATCTGAAATTTTGGTAATTAAGTGTACGTCCAACATGATTAAAGGGTTTTCCAATTAAAATAAGTAGAGCTCATGGTAATTAACGGCTCGGAAAGTCGAATTGTTATATAGAAAGCATGGGAAAGTGATTCAGATCGTGAAATCTCTCTCTTCAAATCATCAACATGGCCAAGGATTTTTCCTTACTAATTTATAGTTTTATAAATTTGTGAAGTTTTTCTCGTTTGTGATTCAAAACCCGTTTAATTAGATTTTTCCTACTTTTTTTGTGGATGAAAATAAAATTTTGTTGGAACAATTAGGTGATTTTTCATAAACAAAAATTCGGAAATTCCGAAGGGAAAAACATGTGCCTCTGCCGTTAATTAGGTCCAATATCCTCTCTCTAATTTCGTTGCCCTTAGTGGAAAAAGTTTGAAATTTATCTCTCTAAAAAATATCATGATTTTCTCGTGCAGTCGAGGGTGGAGTTGAGATTCCAATCTGGTGTAGTGTATCATACATTAACATTATTATAAACCATACCTTTTCATCTCTTCTTGAATGTCAGCCGTTAGATTGGGTACCGGTAATGCAAATATCACGGGTCACTGTCACAGATTCTCTTATAAAAAAATAATAAGAAGCCATTGTTGATAGTGATATTTAAATCAGCAGTTACTAGACACCCGTTTAGTTCGCTGATTTAAGTTTAGGTGTGATTTTATATAAGAGTTTTTTATTGTAGTAAAAAAATTAGATGTGATTATTTATGAGAGCTTTTTATTGTAGTAAAAGTCGAATCGGTGATATGAATAGGCATAAGAGTGTTCGCTGGTAGTTTAGGCTTTTTGAAAATAAAAAAATAAAAAACAAAGGCAGTAATGAGCTCTTTGACTTCACTCACCGAGTCGTCTTCTATGCAAACTCGAATCTAGAGACCATATGATCTGAATTAAATGGATCCTCTTATTTTAATCTTGCAAAGTGTACCAGTTAATTTATTAACTAGTCTACCATAACAATGACACATGAAATGTGAATATCTAATATACGCTTTACGTAGTGTTTGGTAAAGATGGAAAACGGGAGGAAACCAAAGAGTAGGGGTGTTCACAAAATTCGTAAATCTGATTGATCCGTGAAATTTAATTAATCTGAAATTTTAGATCGGATTGAAAGTAGTTTTGGATCGGACACGGATTGAGATTTTTCCAATCTGAAAGTTTTCGATCAGATTGCGGATTGAGCACTTTCTAATCCATGAAATCCATGAATCTGAAACCATATATATATAATTATATATATAAATTTTATGAGTTCAATTTTTTTATTTTTTTTTAAATATGGTATATGTTTAAAAGCACTTATGCATATCTTTGTTTGGAAACTTATTGTGTATGTTTGGAAACTTATGTATGTTTTGTTATTTTTGCAAAAAACTTAAGTATTTGTGGATGTTGAATTATTTTAAAGTAACGATTAAAATTTCATTTTGAGCTTCACTAAATCTATTTTGTTATTGTTAATTGGTTTGTAACAATCTAGACCTTTTTTTTTTGCTTGAAGTAACAATTTAGATGTGTATTAATATTTCATGTTGTGTTTATATTTTGTATGGATGTTTATTAATTTATATTTTTGAAGGTCGAAATCTGTGAATCCGTGAATCCAATCCGAAAAGGTTTTGGATTTGACATGGATTAGAATTCTTCCAATCCGCAGTTCTGGATCGGATTGTGGATTGGCCTTCAATCTGCAGATTGGGATCCGTGAACACCCCTATCAAAGAGGAAGAAGGTAGAGAGATTTTACTCGCACCTCTAAGTAGTACAGTACAAGCTTTAGGATCTTTGCAATCAACAATGAAAGTGAAAAACTCATCTCCTATCTTCTTAACCTCAAACAGCCCAGCTCCAGTACCAACATCAGACTCTTGCAATTCATCTGGTCTGTTGACAATAACCGCACCACAGGCCTTAGCTATCCTGTTATTATCCGTCTTCCTCAACCTCCTGATAGCACTAATACCGGCTTTACTCATATAATGACATGCCAAGTCACTAAGGCCTTTCTCCGTGATTACCAAGTCTGGTTTGAACTTAATAATCTGTGCACAGAGGTTCTCAATGTATTCTTCTTCCATCTTCAATAGGACTTCCCAGTCTTCTTCTCTGACTAGTTCAGCATTTGTTTGGTTCTCACCTTTTTTGTATTCAAGGGGACAATCAAGAAGTATGATACGTGGGTGAACAATCTTTCTTCTCATCTTTCCAGGAGCAACAACATCTTTGTTAAACATTACTCCTTTAAGTACTTTGGAATCTTCCAACTGTCCACCGGGTACCTTCTCGACCTTAATGTACTTCTTGATGTCTACTTCCCGCAACCCTTGGCCAAGATCAACTCCCACTGTTGTGGTGGCATCAATTGCTAGATCCTACGCCAAAGAAACAGAGAAGGAGTTGACATTCAATACTAAGAAGAAATGCACGAGTCAGCATCTTGTCTCAACTAGTCCACATGACCAGACAAGCAAAGTAATTAAAAAAAATAGCGGAAAATACATACAGCAATCAGATCTCCAAATTGACTTGTGAATTTTGTGCCTATACAGCTCTTAACCAGCTCCAACATTGTCGCACCTGATAAATAGTTCCATAAATCACTTGTACCATATCAACCTTTTTACACACCCTTTTCCTCGTTTAAAAAAAAATATATATTGTCTTCCAGATATCCTCAATTAGAAGAAGATAATATTAAAAAACAAATCGCAAAGGGCGAGTTTTAAGAAAACTTACGATCCTTCGCGTCAATGGGCATAGCAATTTTGTCAAGCGCAGCGATAGCATCCTCTAGAGCTTTACTGTAGGCTGAATATCAAATAAAACATGAATAAAGACAGAGTAGTGAACCATCATCAATAAAATATTACCACAAGCTATTATAACATTACCTCGGCAAATAACTGTAGGATGATAATTTTTGTCAATAAATGCTTCTGCAACATGGAGCATTTCACCAGCTACAGCAAAATTTTTAAGCCAGATGTCAGAGACAGAAGAAATGATGTTTGGTTATCTGGGCATGTTATGATGCCAAGTTCACAAAAGCAATGCTTGGGTAAGAACTCTGCTTTTGCCACTCGATACATCGAGAGTTTGCAAATAATCTTATGGCAAGAACCTACCACAGATGTGAAAGAGATGATAAGCTCCTAATATTCTACACTCATAACATACCAAGAACGATAACAGACGTCGTTCCATCTCCTACTTCTTCGTCCTGTGTACGGCTTAGTTCAATCATTGACTGCCAGCAATAGAATATGGGGAAAACATATCAGAAATACTGTGGTCCCGTTCATTTCGCTGATTCGAGTTTAGAATTCGAGTTTTGCTACAGTAAAAAGCTCTCACAAACAATCACATCTAACTTTTTTGCTACAGTAAAAAGCTCTCACATAAAATCACATCTTAACTCGAATTAAAAACTCGAATCAGCGAACTAAACGGGCCAGAATCGAAAATATAAAACATGTTTTAAAGTCCAAAACAAAATTTGAGAAGAAATAGAAACAAATTGAGGCACAGTAAGAGAGATGTTCCATGCCTTTGCAGCAGGGTGGGCGATATCTAATTCACGCAGAATGGCATTTCCATCATTTGTAACCACGATTCCTATTTAGCAAACAAGGGAAGAAATCCTTAGACATCCAATGCAGAAAGAGGATTGAGCATGAGAAAAAATGCCATATAGCTAAAGTACCAACTACTTAAGACCTCTGAAACAGATACACCGAGTGTGTTTTCATACAAGCAATTTACAGATACACTTATTGGACTAATAAAGCTAGAAGTTTCGTACCAACCAGATTAAATAATCTTCAACTTTGTACTAAATAACGACAAGGGCAATTATGGCTTTTTTTATAGATAAAACTGGAATATCAAGAAAAATGGATTCCAAAACATATCTATACACCACATTCTTGTTGTGTATAAATTCGTGTGGGTTCCAACTCTTAACTAGGGATTTAAGATTGACACGGCAAGTGAAAGAGACTGAAGAAGATTCTAATTACTAGGATAAATGTTGCCTGTTTTGAATTTATCTTAGTCTTTGGCTATAAATATACATTCGTCATTACAGTTTGAGGACATTTTATCGTATTCCTCCTAATTTTTTGCAAGATTATTTGGAAAATATTTTATCGTATTCCTCCTTTTTTTTTTTTTTTTTTGTTATATAATAATGAGCAAAAGGGACAAAGGGAGGGGTTTAGACATATTTTCAAACGAATATCTTGGATTGCACAGGAACTAAGACGGTTAAACTTTTTTTAATACGAGTTTGGAAGAAAGTAACATTTTTTTTTTCCTTTTCAAAGATTTATTCAGACAAATAAGAATAAATATTAGTCTAAAGGATCAAAGTGTACAATAGTAATCAAAAGAAGTCTTAATAATGACCAATTATCGTGTAAATCTGCTGAATCTTGTAAATGGCCAATCCTGTGATCCTATTTATGATCATCTAAAAGTACACACACAAATAAACCAAATCCCTATAATCCAAGTAAAAGACCATGTTGGCAGTCCATCACACATGATGATATCAACATGCATTTCCACATCAACAAACTTCAGTTTGCAAGTCCAAAAGTTACTTCTACCGCAAATCTTCCTCCTTATCAATGACAAGAAAGGATTGAGGCCGTGATTAATCAAATGTCATCAAGATTTGAAGACGACTCTCAGTATGCTGAAGTACGCTTGACCTTCTCTTTCAGAAACTGCAGTATATGTTCGCGTTTCCAGTTGTCGATCCTGCAACAGTCCATTAAGTTTTTCTTCAAGGAGTTTCGATAGAAATAGGGTTCAAACTCACTAACCATAACAAATGTAAAACCTAATCTAATGGATATGACCAAAATAATAATTGAAAACTAACACTAGGGATAAAAAGATGGACCACAGGCTATGTACTATATTGTTATCATGTTTTATCTCTAGGTAATGTTTGTGATAAGAACAGAGTTTGGTTCCCACAGAAAAGAATCAAGAAGAATGAAAATGTAATCTTTACTGATTAACCAAACAAATTACAAACAATCCTACGAATACTATGACACACCCTTGCTCAGCCTCAGCCAAGACTTCCCAAACAGACTCCAGTAATTTCCTGACTCTCTAATCCCAGCTTGTTCCCTATTTATTCACTTCCCCCTCCTTCCTAACCGACAATCCCCTGTACAGCCCCCCACCTTAACCGACTATTCTCAATGCAACCCACAGCATCATACAACTTCTCAGCTAACTAACTACTAACTTCTCTAACCAACTAACAAGTTCCTATCATTACTACTTCTCTAACCAACTAACAAGTTCCTATCAGTTTGCTTGGCTTCTAGAAGAGGCTTTTCTTCTCATTATAAAATGCCACCATGTAGAACATCTGGGGCAGACTCGATGAGTATTAACTGACTACATATAGACTCTCTCACTACTTCTCTCTTTTCCTCTATTTCTCTCCTCTCCTCTCATTCTCTTTTGGTTCAGCATTATAATCTTTTTCAGAAAGCTAGAGAAACTGTTTATATAATTTCAATCTAGCATTAGACAACACGAGCCGCTCAAAAAAAATTCTGCATTCCATTCTCATCCAAATTGAAAAACAAAAGACAACTTCTAAAGTTATTCTCCCTCTCTTTTTTACATGCTTTGTTTGTTTGTTTGTTTTGCCCCCCCTTTTTTTTTTTTTTTTTTTTTTTTTTTTTTTTTTTTTTTTTTTTTTTTTTTTTTTTTTTTTTTTTTTTTTTGGTATGTGATTGTGAAGCTTTTGAGCCACAGAAGAATCTCTCTACAAGCTTACTTTTTCTTGAATCAATAAATTTCTGTTTCTTTTGTAACTGATTTGGAAATTCTTACCTAATTGTTTCCTTGGGTTGGCCGGCATTGTCGAGCATTATCAATTTTGGAGGTGAATTGAAAAGGTATTGTACTTTAACTGAAGGGAACCGATCCTTCTCTTCTTCAATGAAACCAACAATTTCAGGATAGAAAACCAGTTTCCTCATGCAGACCTCCAATATGGCACCAGAATAGGTAATCTGAAGTACAAAATAGTTTTTCCTTAGGCAATTCTGTCTTTCTTTCTTTCTTGAAATAAAGTACAAGATAAAATAATCCCATACAAAATATGAGAAAAACAAAAAAGTGATAGTAATATCATATTCAAAATGTTAGTCTCAAGAACAACCAGATTTAGAACTAAAGCATGTTATCAACTTCCAAATGGTTATGTGATAAGTCATGCATACCTTGCTTGTAGAATCATCAGAATCTTCTGCGCAACACTTTAAACAGTCTGATACCAATTCTGCAACAAAAACTCGGAGCTTTTAGCACTCTTTCAGTCATGCTACAAGTAAAGGGTACAAGTCTCATGAAACTTTACATCGATGGGCCAATTTGACTCTGATGAACAAGTCAAAACATCAAGACACTAGCCATTCATTATATCATTAAGAGAATAAATAGTCCTGCAAACTTAAGGAAATCATAGGATTTCGTAGCATCTTAAATTGAAGTTTCATTTTTCCACTAAGTTGAAACAAAGCCACCCTCTTTATGGTGACAACATAACTACTAAAGTGGTTTCTGGAAGAAAATTTGGTCTTTCTCCCTTTTTTGGTCAATTAGTCCCTGAATTTTAATATTCCTTTTAGCAGTTTCGGTCCCTAGCCATAAGATCGACAATGAATTAGTAAAATTTCGTGAAGATAATCACATGAACTTCGCGTCATGTCTTAAAAGTTTAAAGAAACCGTCGCAATACTACTTTTCCTCCATCTTTACCTTTATACGGATGTAATGTTTATCCCACAATAAGCGCAACCTTCAAACATCATAACAATTTTAAAACTTGTTAATACTTCCTAACTTGGCATGGCCTTATTCCATATTGGTGTTTCCCTTTAATTTTAATTCAATGCTTTTTAAGTGCTTTATGGGTCATTTATTTAGAACTCTATGAATTATGTAGATTTCATAGCTCCTATTGTATATAAAGTTAACAATGCTTGCTTCATCACTACTCATTTCAATCAGACTTCAAATTTAGAACGGAAAAAGAAAAGAAAAGAACCCCAAACGAAAGATTCCGACATAGCCAGATCAAAATTCAAGCAGCGATTTACCGAAATATAAATTCAAAATTAAAAACTACTAATAATTCTAGTCAATCCTGATCCTGAATACTTAAAACCTGGACTCTAATCAATATTTCTATCAAGCATGTAATTGAAGAAAAATGTCGCGCAATTAAATTGACCCAGCAAAAAAAAAAAAAAAAAAGACAATCTTGATTGAACAACATCAAATAAAACCAGGGAAAAAATGAAAAAAAACAAAAAGATTGAAAGGAAGACCTTGGTCCTTGACGTACTCAGCAAACGTGTTGCAATCAGAACAGAGAGCGAGGCCTGTGAAGCCCAGATTCTCGCATTCGCTGGAGCTCAGCTGCTCTTTTGAATTCGATGATGTGCCTAAAGGCACGAGTCCCAAAAACAGCAGTGCTACGAAGAAATACGTATACCCACGGATCAACAAATCCGTCACCATGTCTCTCTCTCTAAATCTCTCTCTCTCTCTCTCTCTCTAAATCTCTCTTCCTTCGACGGTCGCAATACTACTTTTCCTCCATCTTTACCTTTATACGGATGTAATGTTTATCCCACAATAAGCGCAACCTTCAAACATCATAACAATTTTAAAACTTGTTAATACTTACTAACTTGGCATGGCCTTATTCCGTATTGGTGTTTCCCTTTAATTTTAATTCAATGCTTTTTAAGTGTTTTATGGGTCACTGGTACCCTAAATTTTAATATTATTTTCAGTTTATCTCTTATATTTTAAAACTCTTATTTTAACCGTTCAATTTTAAAAGTTCCTACATAATTTTTTATGTTGAAATTTCTATTAAAAAAAACTGGTCAAGGATGAATATTCTAATCATGAGTTGGTGAATTTTGAAAGAGATAAATGTTTGCTTGCTCTTCAAAATTCCAATCCTGTAAATACATGAGTGACGTTAGTAATTTCAATATTGCTTCTTAACTTCAGTGGGAAATGGTAGGAATATCTTTAGAATTATTTTACAATGAAACATATAGATGAAGTTTTAGGATTTCATAAAAAAAATGATAATAAATAACGCTGTTAACAGGTAAAGGAAAAAAGATTTAAAAAAAAAAACC
>NW_010360036.1:504367-573865 GCF_000414095.1 Morus notabilis | reverse complement strand
AAGACAGAAAATGCATAGCTAAACTCCTCTCCGCTTCTGGTCTCTCGAAACATATCGCTTTCTTTCCTGTTAATAGCTCCACTAGAACGACTCCAAAGCTGTAAACATCGCTTTTTTCCGTCAGTTGGTTGGTGAGCAAGTACTCGGGGTCTAAATATCCGAGAGTACCTTGCACCATTGTTGCCAACTCAATTTGGTCCTGAGGAACCAACCTAGAAGCTCCAAAATCGGAGACTTTTGCAGTGTAGTTGTCTACAAGTATATTTGAAGGCTTCACATCTCTGTGAATGATTGGCGTTGAGGCTGCCGAGTGGAGATATGACAAAACCTCCGCAGTTTCTGCAGCTATTCTTAGACGAATTTCCCAAACTAATTTACATGATTTTTCCTTATCATGTATGTGGTCAGAGAGTGTACCATTAGGGACAAATTCATAGACAAGTGAAGGAACTTGAGTTTCCAAACAACATCCCAAGAGTTTGACAACATTCCTGTGGTTAATTTGGGAGAGAACAACTACCTCGTTTATGAACTGTTTGATTTGATTTTGGTCCATAAGCTTGGACTTCTTGATGGCAACAATTCTATTATCTGGCAAAATGCCTTTGTAGACAGTTCCAAAACCTCCTTGGCCAATAATTCTTGAGTCATCGTATTTTAGGGTCGCATTTAGCAGCTCTTCATCAGTGAATATTTTCGCCGTCTCATTGGAGTTGTATTGATCTCGATCTCCAGAGAGTTTCTGTCGTAAAATTAAGCCACCATTCTGACGAAAGAACTTCTCTTTGAGTTGGATTAGCTTCCTCTTCTTTAAAACCAAATACAGCCAAGGGACACAGATGAATAAGGCAATGACGCCTATTACAGCAGCTGTACATTTATAAGTGGTCATTAAATTGATTTCATCTCAACAGTTTTCAACTGCAATATCCCTATAAAATCCTTCTCTAGAAAGTAGAAAGCCCCATCGGATTGAAATTTTAAAGTTCTAAGCAAAAACTACTTGCTTGCAGTAATTGTTTAATTCAAGCTCGATATGGTTTCCTTTTTTAGAGTTACGTAAATGATTAATCACATCAATATTTTATTATAATTATAAAATGAAGATAAACAACATATTTTATCGTAATAAAAAAAAGATAAACAAATTTAATGGAATTTAATGAAAATCTAGTAGTGTAGAGTCGCGAATACTAGTATCAACGTGGTGGTTATTTATTATAAAATTCTTCTTCTTTATATTTGTGACCGAAAAATAAATTACCATAGTTAGATAGAAGTACTAGCGCGACTGTAAGTGATAACACTAATTGACCCCAAGTGACAAATATTTTAATTGCTGCATAAATAATCTTATATAATCCATTTGGGTTATCCTCTCAATGCAAATGTTTATACATATTTTATATGTGCATGTACATGTATATCCAATAATATGTCAAGGCAAGATAGATGTGGTACATCACATGTGTATATTGATCTACACTACCTACCAATAACAATCTTATAAATCAGACTATACGATTGGCGGTGCCGATCCTTGCAAGTAAAACTCCCTGGGGTGTTATCACAGATCTGATCCTTGGTACAATTGTGGACACCGGAGTCACATTCATCAATATCTGCAAACCATTGAAAATGTATATAATTATACATATATGTGCAAGATATTTATAAATCATTAGTGCAATATTATAAACATCACCAAGTTGGTACTAGTTTTCATTTTAGGTGTCGTTTTACAAACGGTATGCTTAATTTCTAAATACTCTACATATTAGTAAATGCAGAGGCCGTTAGTTAATCAATCGATTTCAAAAGTTTCGGCAGTTAAGACGTAGATCAAACTATTTATATTGTAACAATATATAGTTAAGAGTATAACTCTTATCGTTCAATAAAATAACACCTGTTTGGCAACCAGCAGGGAGGTAAGCGTTTCCCCGGTAGCCCTCCTTGCATTTGCAGTTGTACTGCAGCCCGTCGGGCGTGAACTTGAGGATGGTGTTATCTCTGCCGCACTTAGTCTTATTATCTATCGCCCAATCAACCACCACCGGCATTTTGGTGTCGGAGAAATTCCCAAGGAAATTGCGGGAGAAATTGAACTGGGTGCGTTCGACTACAAAGGCGTAAGTGCAGGGGTTAAATTTTTTGACGTTGGTATGGTTTTTAAAGCTCCACGGCGATATCTTGGCATACTTGAGCCCTTGGGGTATGTCTACCTGACAACACCCGATCCCGGAGCATGATCCATCGTCAGGCACGTCGTCCTTGTCCACACAAGTTGACATGCGCCCCATGGAAAAGGAACTGTTCTCTTTGTGAATACCCGTGAGGTAGGCGTAGGAGTCGCAGCCGATGACGACGAAATTGTTTTTGGGACTGGAGATTGAGAGCGAGCGAAACTTGAGCCAGGGTTTGTTCCCCACACGCGTGCATCGGACTCGTTGTAGCAGTCTTTGGCGACGTACCACATGATGGTCATCTCGAGAGGGTCGGCGGATATGTTGGTGACTCCTATATTTTCACCGTATATAGGGGTCGAGTTGCTGCAATTGATGGTGAAATTGGCATTGAGGGAACAGTTTTCCGACATGCCGAACGGGTACGGGATTTCGACGTCTCCGCATCGGTCGGAGCAGCCTTGCAAGGCTGCTGCTGCTGCTGCTGATGATGATGATAGACTCGAGTGAGTCGTGATAAGCAAGACAAGTAGACCCGCTTGCAAGATAAGCAGCGCTCCATGGAAGTTGAGAGCCACCATTTTTGGACTAAGTATAACTTTGGTGAGCAGCTAATTAATTAAGAATACTGGAAGATTAGTGAAGTACCTCAATCTATATACTAATAATCGGTGGACATAGGCAAATGGAAGACTCATTCAATATACACGAGACTAAGTCGTCATTGCTTCTTTTTCATTGAAGTCCTTGGGGTTTTTTTTTTTTTTTTTTTTTTTTTTCTTTTTGGGCTGAGATTTTGTAAGATGAAGAGAAAATTATAAAAACTGACCTTTAAACAAATTCTTTTAAGGTTTTATGTTTTTATTTTATTTTTTATTGTGATGAGCTATCTTTTTATAATAATTTGTTAAATTATATATAGTAATTTGTACAGTTCTCACCACTAATCTGAAACCCGATAATTTGTTAAATTATATATAGTAATTTGTACAGTTCTCACCACTAATCTGAAACCCGTAGATGGTAATCGGAGACACATCGTCAACATAATTTATTAAATTATAAATAATAATATGCCAAATTAAATCTGGGAAGTGAGTGGACGCTTTCACCCGTATTATTTTTAACAAATTAGTTGATGATAATTGAATATTATCAAATTGTTGTTGTATATCGAAAAGCCTCTGTCCACGTCAACTCATCGTTTTTTTCACGTTTTACAACAACTACAAATTATTTAATCTAACTAATCACATTATAATAGTATGTCATTTAATAGATTTAAATATTAAAACATGAAAATTAAAGACAGTTGAAAACATTTTATTAAATATTTTAAATGTTGTGATATAATATTGTTCGTTATACACTATTTTAAACAGTATAATTGGGCGGATGATGTGAGCACTGTTATCGCTGACGTTGATATGACAACCCTCCTTGTGCCATGCTAGCGACGTTGATTCACTTTTCCATCGTTTTGTTCTTTCTCAATCTGCCGTTTTGGTGCTTTTTGTCGTTTGCGTTACTAATGTCGGTTTTTAATTGTGGCCATCGACGCGGCCATTTACAGAGAGATAGCCACTGCGACATGTCGGTTATCCGTAGAAATCCAAACGACATGTCGTTTATACTGAGCCCGTGTCACTAACCTTTAGAACTCTGAAAACTGAAAATTGTTCTTACCAGAGACACAGAAAATAACTACAATTACGTGTTCTCTTAAACCCTAGGCACTCGGACCAAATTTCGCTGTTTGGCTCGAGAGAAAACAGAGCTCTTTTTCTTTGCGCTTTAATAAAGTTCAGTTCTTGGTATAAGATTTCTTTCGCTTTAATCAACTTCATCGTCGTTTTATTGATTGATTGACAATTACGAAGAACTTTTTGTACCAAGGAGTTTTTACACAAAATCTGTATTTGAGCTAGGTGTTTACACGGATTTATATATCTCAACAGTGAGATTGAGAAATTTTAAGTTTTACACGAATTCATATCATCGTTATATATAATTTCATTCTCATTGTTGATTTGAGGGTTTGATGCTTGTGGTATTACCATTGCAGGATTATGATATTCGACCAAATTTGTATTGAAATAGATATTTTAGAGGCTTATAAATGCCTGATTTCTCTTAGCCCATTAGATTGTTTTCTAATTGCTTTATTGCTGGGATAAGTTAGAACAATAACTAAAAAAAAAAAACCTTGATGTTGTTTTTCCATTAAATTCATTTTTTTTTTTTTGTTTTTTCAAATGCTAACACTTAAATCTCTACATTTCATCACTAGGGTCACCTTGCCTTGACGGGCACATCTTCAAGCTCCCATGGCACCTGCCCTGGAGATTTTAGGTACCTAATTGTAGTATTCTGTAGTGTAGTCATAGAAATCTTTGTATCATTTCTGTTTTTCTTATTTGTTCTTTTCTTTTGATCAAGTCCGAGGACCGGAGGGGTTCTCAATCTGGAACGGTCCTCCGTTCGGAGAGGGTCAGCCGGGTGTCAAGCTTGAAACGAGTCCTTGCAAGAGTGCAAAGTTCAGTGAAGATGGAACTAGGCTAATGGTGGTGAAATCTGATTCCGTGATTAGTATCTATGATTGCAACAACTACAAGGAGATAAGAAGTTTTCAAGTGCCGAACTTCACTGCGGCCACCTTGTCCCCTCGTGGGACTTATCTTCAGACTTTCCAGAAATCCTCAACCCCACAAGAAAAGAATGTGACTTTGTGGAAGATAGAGACTGGTGACCCTGTTTATCAGCAGTTCCAAAAGAACATGACGAAAAGCACTTGGTACTTAGTATTTCACAAGGTCTTGTATTTTGCGAATTAAACATGAACAACCAAGATAGGTCAAAGGGAGTGTTCTAGATTAATCTTTGGTCTCGTTCGTTTCGCCGATTCGAGTTTTTAATTCGAGTTTAAAAGTGAATTTATGTGAGAGAAAACACTTTAGCACGAAAAGTTGAATTTGAATTTTCATGAGAGTAGCAAAAACTTGAGTTATGATTCGAACTAAGGAAAGGAGTGAGGCCTTTATCTTGTGATATTAGCTTATGAGTCTTTGATTGTAAGGTATCTTTCTCCGTTTTGCTGCTCATCAGGCCATCTATTAGATTCAGCTCCAATGAAGATGTTGCATGTCGTTTAGCAACCAATGAGATTCAGTTCTTTGAGGCTGGAGACTTGTCCAAAGGAATTGTCCATCGGATAAGAGTTCCCGGAGTGGCTGCAGTTGAGCTTTCTAAGGCACCTGCTTCTCATGTGGCAGTATTTGTTCCCGAATCTAAGGTTCTTAACACAATTCCAGTTTAACTCTGGTGCTGGTTTTTCATTACACTTGTTGGATCATATGCTATGCAACTATAGCTATACATGCCACTTTTGAAATGGAATCTTTTACTTCTATTTTGCTCTTTACAGGAAAGCTTGAGTAACAACCAATCTTGTATGTCTGTTTATGTAACCTTTGCTGATCAATGAGTTTGAGTCGAGGCTTTATTATGTTAAAATGAGTGCCAAGTATAGCAAGTATTAACTTATTTGACTTCTTTTTAACTTTTATTACATCCTTTTCTTTGGTCTTTTTCACTTATTCTGAAGTTAAATCTTATATTCAGGGGGTTCCTGCTAGTGTCCTGATATTTACATGCGGAAAGGATCCACAGAACCAACCCGTAGCTCGGAAGAGTTTTTTCCGATCCTCATCAGTGCAACTGAGTTGGAATCAGGGCTCTACTGGGCTTTTAGTTGTGGTGCAGTCAGATGTTGATAAGACCAACCAAAGTTACTATGGGGAATCAAAGTTGAACTACTTGACTACAGATGGGTCCTATGAAGGGCTTGTACCTCTTCGTATGTTTGATCTTTTGCCTTTTAAACCAAAAATCAGTTTTAAATCTGTGTCATCAACTAATTCTTCATTATACTTTTTGCCTTTTAAACCAAAAATCAGTTTTAACTCTGTGTCACCAACTAATTCTTCATTATGCTTTTTCGCAGGTAAAGAGGGGCCTGTTCATGATGTTCAGTGGTCATATTCTGGTTCAGAATTCGCTGTTGTTTATGGGTGTATCCTTCTATTCTTCCTTAAGTTTTGCATTCTTGTTGCAGTTCCTCTAGAAGCACCAAGTGCTGATAATTATGAAACCTTAAACTGGTATCATTCATTGTAATTCTTTCTGCAATCCTTTGAATATGTGCCGTTCCTTGACTATCTTAGTTATGCCTGCTAAAGCAACTGTGTTTGACAAGAAGTGCAATCCTCTACTTGAGCTTGGAACGGGCCCATACAACACAATCCGATGGAACCCCAAAGGAAAATGTATCCTTTTGTAAATAATTCACTTAATTTCTCCAGTTTTTCTCCTGTACAAGGTTTGGGTTGCAAAACAGACCATCATCTTTCTTTCAAGTATTCTTGTCCTTGTAAAATGAATTAAAAAGAAAAAAGAAAAAATTTTATATTCGCGGGCCTTAATTCCCTCGTCAACAGTTCTATGTTTGGCTGGATTTGGTAACTTACCTGGTGATATGGTATGTCATGATTAGATATTCTTACTCTTCTTATCTCTTTCTTCCTCTTCTTCCGGTTTTCATTCTGGCTGTACCCCTAAAAGTAATCAAGGGGTAAAAAAACAATTAAAGGAGAAAGTTTTCTGAATAGTTTTCCGCAACTCTCCCTACTGTACACATTGTATTTGTGATTCAGCTTTCCCTTCGTGTATCTATGTATGCCCTTAGGGAAAGGAAACAGTCATCATATGTAAATTCTGATGTTATATTTTATTATATATGGTTGACCTTGTAGGCATTTTGGGATTACACAGAGAAGAAACAGCTTGGAACTACCAAGGCTGAATTGTCCGTGACTAGTGAATGGTCTTCAGATGGATGCTATTTCATGACAGCCACAACAGCTCCAAGACTACAAGTTGACAATGGGTATGTTAATTTTCTAATCATAGAAGGGACATTTCTGAATTAGAGCTGTCTTGTTGCTGTTTTGGTGGTCTGCTCAAGTAGAATTATTTTGCTGTTGGTTGATTCTATTGTTTTGTTTTTGTTCTCGTTATAGGATTAAAATTTTCCACTACAACGGCTCACTTTACTTCAAGAAGATGTTTGACAAGTTGTTCCAGGTGAGGTGGAATCAGGATTCTTCTTGAAATAGTCTTGGAACTGGCACGGAATTCCTTGTAAGCTTAGCATGATCTGCTTTAATTTTTGGTTCTGAACTATCCGTCAGGCTGATTGGAAACCAGAGTCACTAGATAGATATGGTGACATTAATGAGCTCATCAAGGCTATCGACACGTTAAAAGTTGACGAAACCAAACCACAAGGTCTCTAGTACCATATATTGTGTGTTCTTCCACTACTTACTTTGGATCTATTATGGCGTTCATTTATTGATGGAGGAATCTGAAAATTTTGCAGGAGAGATGTCAAAAGTTTCTCAGACTTCTGCAAAAAGCACGTCAACAAACCCTCCTGCAGCAAGGCCTGCTGCTTATCGCCCACCACATGCCAAGAATGCCGCTGCTGTTCAAGCTGAGGTATAAACGTCTCATATTGTGTCTTCTTTTATCGTTGCTTGAAATGATTTTTCGTGATCTGATTCCAATTATTTCAATGATTTTTCGTGGCAGTTATTTGGACAGAGCCCTACTGAGTAAGTACACATCAATTTCTTTGTTTCTTTCCCTGATTTGAACTATCATGAAGTGAATTTTCTTATCAAATATTTTTCTAATAATGTTTCAACTATTACAGAACAATGAGCAAGAATGCATTGAAAAACAAGAAGAAAAGGGAGAAACAGAGAGAGAAGAAGGGTGCCGAGGCAGCCAGCGGCCCTTAACTGAGGGAGTTGCCGAATGCTCGTCAATGGTGTATTTTTAGGCTTTACCAACAATGTACTATTCTCAATGACGTTTGCTTGCAAAATTGTCTTTCAAACAGTCATTTTTTGCTTATAATTCTGCCAAAAGTTTTGACCGGATGATATTAGGAGAGTATATCGACTTTATATGAAGCTTTTGTAACATTTTGCAAGTGTTTGTCACGATTGCTTTTCCTTTTCATGTACTTTACATTGATAAGATTGATATTTATGGAAATTCCAATTTCAAGAACTGATTATATACTAGAGAAAGGAGATTATCCAAATGGAAGAAAACAGGCGAGCCGTTGATTATGTTTTGCCCCCGCATTCTAAATACGTTTTTTAACTCTCTGAAAAGTTAAAGAATATTTCCTTGAATTCAAGCTAAATCCGATGTTCAACTTTCCATTATCAAAAATTGTACAAGTATCCCTTTCTATTGCCAATTCCTTCAAAATACCATTTCACTTGACTTAATGACACAAAATTAAACAATTTCAAGTACACTCCTACAATTTTATTAATTAGATTGCTCACAACTATCTCTAATCTTGATTGACAATCTGTAAGGATACTTTAAACTTTGCGTTTTACCTAATGGAGAAATTGCAATTTTCACTTTTGATTTTCAAGGCCAAATATAGCTTATGTGCCCATAAAATCATTTCATGTATACCTCTGGCTTTTGTGAGATTGATATTCAATTTTCATATGCTCTACCAATTTAAGTTCCTGTTAAAGACGTGCTTAAACCTATGGATTATCATTTGAGGACAAACGAGAGAAGAAAAGTTGCTGTGCATCCCTAAAAGAAAATGGTACCATGAAATTTCAACTACAAGCCTGTGCTATTATGACTGTCCAAACTATGCCAAATTGCATGGAAAACTCAATATAATCTCAAAAGCGAGAGAGCCAGTCATGGTTATTGATACATGCCACATGGTAACTACCATAAGAAGCTCCTTGTGAATCCGTTTGCTTCACCTCAAAATTTCACATCTGTTGTCCATGTACCTTGCACACTAGGGTGTTGGGTTACATGCCTAGTCTTCAGTTTTACCACCTTTCTTCCCACCGAATTTCTCAGTCTTGTTGCATATTCAAGGATCTCTTCTGGGTCCATATTCTTCACACATATTACCCGTTGACTTTTGTTCTCTGTGCATTTGGCAGAGGAAGGAAATCGCCATTAAAAATGCCCTATAATGATGTTTTCGTGTGTGTGTGCGTGCGCGCGCATGTGTGTGTTTGAGAGAGAGAGAGAGAGAGTCTCACTGTATAAGCCTTTCAGATGTGGGTGCTGACCACGAATGAGCTCAGTAACCACCTCTAGCTGAGGATTCTTCTCTTTAAACGCTGGTAGCTGCGACTGCATAAATGCCCTATAATGTTCAACATTAACCAAGAGATTCAAACTAACCACCAAAAGCTTGAAGAGAATTTGCCACCGAAGCCGGAGACAGTGGCAAAGAAGAAAAGAGGAGAATTGTA
The DNA here is from genome assembly GCF_000414095.1 of Morus notabilis. Taxonomy (NCBI): domain Eukaryota; kingdom Viridiplantae; phylum Streptophyta; class Magnoliopsida; order Rosales; family Moraceae; genus Morus; species Morus notabilis. The sequence goes on along the minus strand of NW_010360036.1, from coordinate 564,297 downwards.
ATCACATCCACCAATGGGCATGCCATGATGACTGATGACATAGCAATATGGCATAGGTATCAAAATGCACAAATTTGAGAGAGCGATTTCTCATGACTATCTCAATACTATTATATCTACACAACAATACTTGAAAATTGTAGATAAATTTCAGAAGACTATTTTTTCTCATGATCATCGCGAAGGATTTTCAGCAAATTCCACGTCCATTTAAGCTACGATATCCGAGTAAACAACAGAATAGAAGAAGATAATTTAAAGAAAATACCTGATACCCCGACTACTTCCTCCCCAGTCACAGTAATTAACTATCAACTTTTGAAGCTGCCATACACCTTTCAAGGCCATCTGTGATCTGTGAAGTAAAAACACATGTTCTCAGAGCTATAGCAGACGACAGGCATCAGGGTGAAAATATTTGAAATTTTTTTTGCTTCTTAAACTTCTTCTCTTTTTTTTTTTTTTTTTTTTTAAATTATATTATGCTGATGATTGATATGATCGAAACTCAACCAGTCATCCTAATGGAGTCACTTCTGAAAGCAATAATTGTAAACAAGTAATTAGATTAGACCACTATTTTACTAAATCCTATCACCAGCGCCAAAAACCCCCCAAAAAAAAAAAAAAAAAAAAAAAAAAACATTTTTTTATCCAGATTTTGTCCGAAATCAATCAGAAATCTTATTACTTTCATTTCTGAAAGCACCAATTCTAAGCAAGTGAGCAATGTATTCGATTAACCAACCCAAAAATTTAGAAACCCTAACACTGCTATACAATTAAAATCCCAAAATAAGCACCATTCGTGGAAGAAGAAGAAAACGAATGACTCTAAGCAAAGAGAAGATGAACAGAAAATGTGAAACAAAGGAAAATGAACTTACTTTCAAAGCAAGAAGAATAAGAAGGTACCGGAGCAGCAGCGTGCGACTGGTTCTCGCGGCGGCCGGCGTGGGGCTGCGACTGCAAAATCTTGTTTTCTTTTTGGGGCTGAAGCGGCAGAAAAGAAGATAAAGGAATACTGATTAGTGGTTAGGGTATGTTCTTTATTATTATTATTATTATTATTATTGAAACAATGTTCATTTATTTAAATTTATTTATTTTTAGGATTTAATAGGAATTTATATATTATTTTTACTATTTTTATATTATTAATTTGAAATTTATTTATTTAATTAAAAGTGTAAATTGAATATCATTGAGAACAAAAGACATATGGGTATTATCATATTAATCGTAACATTTTAAAAAAAAAATACGAGGTTTTTTTTTTTTTTTTAAAAAAAGAGTGGACGTTGTGAAATTATAATCTTTTTTTTTGTATTTTTATAATAAAAAAGATAAGAATACAAAGCATAATAGCTTTAATTTTTTTAAATATTTTTATAATTGAATGCTTTCTTCATCTTCTTTTTCTTCTTCGTTTTTAAAAAATGGAATTTTTTCATAAGGCATTTCTTTTTTTCAGTTAAAAAAATAGAATTTCTTCACAAGGCATTTCTTTTTTCAGTGAAAAAATTAGGCATTCTCTGCGATAGAACACCCTAAAAAACTCACCAATACAATACTCTTCTTTTACTGTTAAATTAAATTTTCAACGGTTAAATTTGTAGCAAGAATACTTTTATATGGCGCTATAAATTTTTAATATGAATTTATACATATTTAATTATTGAAAAAAACCCACCAGTTGAATATGGGTCTTTTGCACAGACTCTTCATTTAAGGGTCTAACTGTTTTTTTTTTTTTTTTTTTTTTGGTGTTCCACTGGAGAAGTTGTTTCTTCATACCTATTGATTGATTGTTACTTCATAATCCTCTTTAAAATACCGGCTTTCTTTACGATAAGACTTCTTAAAAAAACCCATTAGTGAAATATGTTATTTTGACCGTTAGAATTACTTTTTTAACAGATTTACAAAGAAACAGTCATGTACACTGTAAATTTTTAATATAAATCTGTACAGAATTTAATCTAAAGGTAAATATATGATGTTCCACCAGTAGAGTTTTTTAAAGGATTGTCCCACTGTAGAGCCTCTCAAAAATACCATTACAAGTTTACAATTTCGTAAATAAACATGGAAAATAAAAAGTTTTTCTTTTCTATCCACGTCCAAGAGTTGGTATGACCTTCACTCTTCAGACCCAAAAAGCTTATGAAACATGAGATAAATAACTTCCTGGCTTTTCCTTTTTTTTTTTTTTCCTCAATTGATATAAAGCAATTATTTGATTGGTCGGAAGAGAACCAGGGACGGTCTTGAAAACCGACCTTCATATATCAATCAATTAATTTCGGGAAAAAAATTCCAAACATCAATGCTATTCAGCAGAGAGACATAAATAACTTTTACCCTTTTGCAGGCAAAAATTACAGAAACTAGTACTAAATAAACACCAATTGCAATGCAGATCAGCCTACTCAAAATGCCAACTGCAAGCAGAAAATATAGCATAGAACCGCTTTTCTCAGCTCCGAAATCTGATACTCCGGCTGATTCCTGCATTGATACCGGAGGTCTCCCCACCATAGGGAACCATCGGCTTCTTGATTTCCCGTACTTGCCCTTTCCGACGCACCAACGACTTCTGGTGCTTCAACTGCGCATTGAGTATCAAAGAGAGAGAAGGTAATTAAATAATGAATTATAAAATTGATTTTGAAATGTGAAAGAAATCACCGACTCTTGCTTATAAATACCTTGTATTTCTTTCTTGGATTCTTTGTGAGCTTCTTGCGTTGGCGTGTAAGTCCTCTGTTCTTCACCATCTGGTTTATAAATTGGTCAGCAAATAAATAAAGTCAGTCTAAAATCTCAAATAAAATGAACTATTTAAACCAAAGGGTGAAATGAATGCTCACCTGATAAGTAATCTGGCGTTTCCCATTCGCGGTTTCAGGCAAAGCAGCAACGGCTGCTGAGTTTCTGCAGAAGAAAAGCATAAAGAACACATGTTACCCGGAGTGTACCGAAATGCTATAATTAAGATTTTAACTTGCACACATGAACAAACAAAAGCAGCAACCAATGAAACCGAAATGCAGTCAAAGACAAACCTTGAATAAATCTCAGCTTTGGCAGCGAGTTTTTCTGCTCTTTGTTGTTTTACTTGTCTGTAAAATTCATCTTCTGAGCCTTCTGATCCACTATCCTCATCCATCTCAACATCCTCGTCAGAGTCAACATCACGGTCAACTTCATCTCCAGCATCATCCTCGGGAATAATTCCAGCTCGTGCCAACACTTGGAGCTCATGTTTCCTCCGTCTTTCTCCAACATTGTCCCTCTTTGGTATGTCATCATCTCCAGAAACAACCTTTCAAAAAAGAAAAAATTATATGTACACGCACAAATGCTAATAAGAAAAGGATTACGGAAATAAAGGGAAAATATACTCATTACAATTTAGTACTTAATGAATTTTCAGCCTATCACAAAACACTACTAAAAACATTTAAAATTAGGCTCAAATCAAGCTTCTACCTTTGGCTTGTTTGGATTAGCAGCCACAAGTTGGGAAAGTTTTCTTGAGCTTCTAGAACTAGCATTACCATTTATCAATCCACGACTAGGAGCTTCAACATTTGCAGTATCATCATCAAAATCATCATATGTTTCAAGCTGCCTGTTCATTTAAAATTTAGCTAAATCAGCATTCAACAAAGAGAAAGCATTAACTTGAAGTATTAGAGCAAAGCAGGTACCGGTTCAAGGGTTTCCGAAGTTTCTGGTCCTTGTCAACCTTCGGTGCGATAGAACTAAAGACACCCTTTTGCTTCAATTTTTCCTCGAGGGCAGCTCTTACCTTAAACATTTTCATGCTTTCCACAGCAACTTGATCATCCTGCCACATCAATCAACAAATTCTACATCAGATACACTGAATCTGCTTGAGTCTAGGAAGATGAAAAATACCACCAGAATGCAACACGTAAGAAAAGAGCTGGGGAAATAGTGCAGCATATGAAATTAATTTGGCACTGTTTCATGCGTGATATACCTGACGCTTACGTTTCTCTGTCCTTTTCTCATTTTCCTTCAACAACTCCACCTTCACCAAATCACCATTGTTCTTCAGGTGCATATAAAAGAAAAGTCAAAGTCAGCTGAAAAGAGCATCACCAACACGCAATAATCCATGGACATAGACTTGAGTCCCATGTGCCAAAACGCACGCAAACGTATCTCATACTTATTGACTAAACACATTTATCAGCTTTTGAATATTTTGCTAAAATTCTAACGGGGTACAAAAAATATGATAATCACTTGGATCATTTCAAAGAAAACGCGTAAATCCTTTTGAATTGTGTTTAATTTGACAATCCTAAAATTCCCCCACCCCAATACACACAGTTTTACACAAGACTAAAGTTGTAACTACCTCAGCTGCTGCTTGGATTTCAGTGGAGACATGAGAGGGCTCCTGATCTTTCATAAAAGAGTCAGGTGCTGATGTCGCATTCTCTTTGCCCAACTTAACCACTGCTTTGACCAAATTACTCTTCTTAAGAATCTCCCCAAGTTCTGCAGGAAGATTTCCATCAAGTTCTTTTGTCTGTGGGAAACAAATTACTATGAGGTTAGAGGAATATAAAAAGGGAACTACTACAAATGAAGACGTGTCTTTAAGGAGAATAGAAGACCTTATCCAATAAGCTCTTGATCTCTACAAGATGAGCAAGTACAGGATGATCACGGACAGGCTGCCCTTCAGATTTGAGAAGAAGATAGAAAGCTATAGATTGACAATACGACAACAGAAGTAGTTTCTTTAACTCCAAATAGCGAATTCCTCCTTCCAAGATGATCTCCCCATTCTTAACCTGCCATAAAAACATTTATAATATTGAATGCCAAGCCAAGGTATTAATTTGTATATCACTAAATTGCTGCACACAAAAATAGGAATAAAAAAACACAATAACAAACGATGGAAGTAGTCAGCACTTAAAAAAGAAACACATCATACCGCATTCTAAGATCCACAACATTTTTTTTTTTTTTTGTATGTGTGTGTGTGATGGTGGCGGTGGTGGTAGGATGATTGAATTGTAGATAGAAGACGAGAAATTCATCTCTTTGGAAGGACAATAATGAAATTAAGATGCCATCTTAATATAGCATTACTAAAGCTACACGTGAAGCCAATTGACATCCAGAAAAACTAGTTTAAGACCAATAAAACAAAGCATCAAACATGAAACAACATTAGCTTTTATAAGTAGATGGCAACACTCAAAACAACACACATTACCTTATTTAAAAGTGGATCAACTTTGCTTTCAAGCTGTTCAATAGCATCATTCAGCTCTGACAGCAAACCAACTAACTCCGGAGCAGAACTGGAGAGCAAAATTGTTAATTAAGCAGGCACAACCGCACAAGCATAACATACAAAAGTTCTGTAATAGATAGATTAAGGAGAAAAAAAAGGCATGATTTTGCCATTAGAATCACTAATTAGGAGCAAAAAAAAGAAGTTAAGAAAACCCCAGGACATCAAGGACGCCACAATATGCAAGAGGAAAAAAACTAAGAAACCAAACATTTGAAATTTTCAAAGACAAAATCATAAAATCTAATCTATACACTAGTCATGCAACAAATGGACGGAGATTTTCCTTCAGAGAAAAAAAAAATAAAAAACCACGAGAATGAGAAGTCCAGTAAAATAAATAAATAAACAAGGACAAATAAATTCCTATATGAACATAGAACTGGAAACTTGTGACTCTACCTATATAAAACATCCATCAGCTCCTCCCTCGATAGAGCATTCAAGTCTTTCTTGACCTCTTCATAAGCTGTACCCTTGTCATCCGCCACTTCCTTTCCAAAGCTAGATTTTCTGGTGCTTTTTCCTTTCACCGACATCTCCTGTAAAACGAAGATTTAGTTACGGGCAATATAAATAAATTGTAGCTCGCTATGCCGTTTTGAGCTCTGAGATTCATAGTATCTTTCCACCACAAGGAAATAACTGGCAACTTAAAAACACTGAAAAATAACTAGGTTTTAAATTCTCACCTCTAGAGTTAATTCCCTGTCACTCTCTTCCTCACTAGTATCTTCCAGGCCAAAGTCTTTTGTAGACATAGATTTTGCTTTTTCCCTCTGCAAATTTATCGCCTCCTCCTCCTCTTCTGCTGGGGAGACATCATCGCTTGATTGTTGCTAATAAAGGAATGAAAAAATGGGGAAGAATTAAAAGGCATCACCAAGGTATACTGATTATGTTTATGGGAAAAAGAATAATAACAACAAATGTTCTCCAGCAACTTAATGGAATGATTGAACTTGGGGCGAAGCTAAATAGAATATTCTAAAAGTAATTGGCTGAGTAGCTCTTGGATACAAATGCTCACCTCGATATCAATATTATCAGCACGATAATACAGGTCCTTTCTTCCGCCCCAGACAGTCCTATGTTCTTCTTCCTCCTCTTCATCGTCATCAACCGTTGCATCCTCAACACCACCAAACTTTTCCCTCATGTATTTGATCTGCCTAACAACTACACGTAAATGAATTAATCAATGAAAACCATGCTTTCCAACAGATGTATCTCGTCTCAATTAATAAGAACCATAAAGAATGTTAATTGTAAACAAATGTTTTGTTAGTATGTAATGCGCAGCGGAAACAATTTGACTGAGTAATACGTATCATATCTCTTGAACTGCGAATAACATATGCACATTGTCCACATAGTGTTTCTAATTATTTCACTGAATTCAACTCTTTATATCGCCCAACACTATCAACTGACAACAGATTGTAATTATCTCAACTTTTATTGTAATTCCATTCTTCTTAGTCGATTCATAGCACTCTTCAGCACAGATAGAATTGTTTGACCAATATTTTCATAATGCATTTCAAAGAAAACTCAACAAAATATATGAAAACAAAACAACTTTCTCACTTTTCTTAGCGTCACCAGTATCAGGGATGTCATCTTCATCTTCGTCGCTTTCGCCCTCGCCGTCATCACCATCCTGCACATCATGTCAATAATAAAAAAGCTGCAATGCATAGACATACTAAGGATAACAAAATAACAAAAAAAAAATTTAAAAGAAATGTTCCCACCAACATAATTCTGTAATTAGAACCACTCTATATTCCAAAATGAACCGAAACCAAATCTCCAGCCCACAAAAAAAAAAAAAAGTATTTTGCCAATAATCCTCGATAGAAATTAAACTAATTACATTTTATAACTCTGAATCAATTCTTAAAAAGCTTTAAGAAAGGGAAAAGGGGAAAAACCTCAAAATCAAAGACTGGTACTTCGTCATCTTCATCCGACTCGTCGGTGCCTCCATTCACATCCAGCGGGACCAAATCCCTCTGCTTGTGAACTTCAAACCCAAAAAAACAAAATCAAAAATCTCATCAAAGTAGAGATAAATTCGAGTACTTGTCAATTGTATCAATCACCGAGAAATACCAAAGAAATCCCAGAAAACGAAACAACATACAGGCATCAATTTCGTCGTCCATAACTTCTTCGACGACGTCGCCTTTGCCTCGGAGCTTCCTCTTAGGGTTTTTATCCCCTCTTGTCTGGTTCTTCCCTCTCTTGCCCATTCTCATAAGTATATGCGACCTTTCGAGTTAAAAAGCCAAACGAAATCAAGTCTTCTTCTTTTATTTTCTCTGCAAATCAACAATTCACAAAGCAGTAATCTTTGATGTCGAAGGTCGCAGACTAATTATTAATGTCTCTGAAATTGTAGTTTTGGGATTCTGTAAATGTTAAACCCTAACTTAGAACGGTACCACCGTGGAAGATGAAGCTGGGGTTTAGTCTACCAATTGGGCTGAACGTTGCAGGTTGTGCAGGCTTCTGGTCCAGCTAAAGCTTGCAGCCTTTTGAAGCCCAATATGGCTCTTAGGTCTCCGCTGGCCCAAGGACATTTAGGTCATATTATCTCCACAATCAAAATTTCGAAAATCTATACGAAAATCAAGGCCAAACCACTTTCCTCTTACATATCTATACTCAATTTGATGCGTTTGAAATTTAAATTTTTTATAAAATAATAAAATTAATAATTTAAATTTAAATATATAAAATAAATGAAAATTTAATAGTTAATCAGTTTATGATTAATTAATTAGTTTATCACTAATTAATTAGTAGTCAATTACTGTTTAATTTAAGTCATCATTGATTAATTATTTTTATTATTAATTAATATCAATTAATAATTAATCAAAAATAATTATTAATTAATTAATTTTAATCAACAAATTACATATATATTACTAATAATTATTAATAAATAATAATAATAAATTGGTTAATCTTAAAAAACCATCATTTTGTTAAAATATTAAATATATATATAAGTAAAGCCTTTAATATATATATTTTCTCTAAAAATATATATATATTCTCTAAAAATATGTATATAAGTGTTTAAATAAATTATAAGTATCTACCTACGTCATATATATTTTAAGAAAATATATACATATTTTTTTTAAAAATACATATATATATACCGCTTCAATTTAGTACTAGATTAAAAACAATATATATGCTTTATTATATTTGTCCAAAAAACAATCAATTAAGTGTTTAAATAAATTATAATTGTCTTTACATATTATATATATTTTAAAAATATATATTTTAAAAAAAAATATACACGTTCTAATTCAGTACCGAAGACAATTTATATATATACACACACTTTATTATATTTGCCGAAATGGCCTCCGACGTCTGAATACTCTCAACTGGAGAAAGGCGTTGGCCTCTGGTCCCCCAAAGACAGAGGAAGAGGAGAAGGGACTTACTGAGTAGTATTTCAGAGATTACGACGCCGTTTAGTGCGTAAAATCCCAGTATGTACAGCGAATAGGAGCGTAAACTGTGAAGGAAGAAGTGGTGGTGTAGTGGTGTGGATTATCCGTATTCAATTTTCATGGCGTTGTGCCAGTCTTCTTCTTCTTCTTCTTCTTCTTCTTCTTGTTTACAGCTTTGTTTCCATTCCATTCGGAGACTATTTTCCAGTTCTAGAAGCTTCTCAACCTCTCCAAGGATCTTTTACTCCTTTCTCAACAAACCCCCTCTCCTTCTTCACCCTGCGCTTTCCCTTTCCAGAAAGGTAATACTGCTAATCACTGTGCCCATCATTTGTTTTCTTATTATTTATGTTTTACTGGGTTCAAACTTCAAATGGGTATCATTTTCAGATTTTTAATGTTCAGTCAAGAATTGTACCCAACATCCATTATTTGCTTGGTAACACTGAATTTGTTTCTGGGCAAGTTCCTTTGTTTTTAATAGGTACCCAACATTCATAATTTGCTTGTTCAAAGAGTGTAATTCGTTTGTGGGCAAAGTTCCCTTTTTTTTTTTTTTAAAGTGGAATATGCTTTATAGTTTGGTTGTTTGATTTAAAGTTTATTGTACAGTTTCAGGGCTATTATGTTGAATCAAACGGTTTGAATTCAGTTTTACCAGGAGTTGTTTATGGGGAGAGAAATGCAACAAGTTATGCTAAAGCTACATTTTTGCACCATGATGCACTACTTTCTTCTGAAGAAAGAGCAGTGAATGATAACCCTTCTGATGGTAGATTAATGCTCATTGATGGCACCTCTATCATTTATAGAGCCTACTACAAGCTTTTAGGTAACATTTCATTCTATTTTATCTTATCTTATTCTACTAAATAGGACAACAAGGACATTCAAGTATACTTATAAGTGGTAAAAATGTGTGAATGAAATTTGCACAATTTTATTAAGCTTAGATCCACATGTGCCCAGCAGTTATCTTATTGCATCCTGTATTTTCTCATGAACTTATTTAAAATAAATTTACTTTGTCCTTTTATATTTCCTGATTATACAGCTCTTTAATTTTTGATTCACTTCTTTTGTTGAGAGTAGCAAAGTTGCACCATGGGTACCTATCACATGCTGATGGAAATGGAGACTGGGTGCTGACTGTATTTACGGCGTTATCTCTTGTAAGTAATATTTTTATTTGTATGTTACAAATGGTTTTTTTCTTTCTGGTGCAAGCCTAACAAGTATTGAGCTGAAATGATTTTTCTTCTTTATAGTCGAATGTATATGCCTGTAAGAGCTGTGTTTCTTCTTAGATGACTGGTTTAGCAGAAAATCAGATGAGGTCGTTACTGACATATTTTATGTCAAGACGATCATATGAGTTGTTACTGACATATTTCATGCTAATATGGTAAATTAGATTCAAATAATTATTAATTCTTTTTATATTAATATTTGCAGATAATTGATGTTCTGGAATTTGTTCCTTCCCATGTGGCGGTATGTCTTTTCATTACATTTAAAACTTCAACCAAAACTTTATTAGCTCACTGCATAACTCTTTCTTATTCGTGTTCTATGTTCTTGTTCTCTTTCTTTGTTGGATGGATTTGGCTTAATCTTCTCATTTCTCCCGGTCTTCGAATATCTTTATGCTTTTTTAGTCAGAGACTCAGAAGGTTGCTCATGTACCTTTTCTTCTTTGTTGCCCTTTCATGCAGGTTGTGTTTGACCATGATGGTGAGATATGAATTTTGGTGACATCTTCCATTTTCTACTTGATTACCTTAAATGTTCGATCTACTTGTTTGTTGTTTTCAGTTCTTTTGCATCTGTATGTTTTTCCTTCTAATTCTTGTCTTGGAATTGACGATACGATTTCATCTTGTGATTTACTATAGCCTCCTCAGGTAGATTGCCTAAGAATAGATTCCCAACTGTCTAGATGCATAGAATACCTGGCGTTCTCCAAGAAAGAAATTTTATTGTTCTCTCATAATCCTTGGATTGTTTAGTTTCTTGGGACGTTGCTAGTTTTTTCTCAAGTTTATGGGTTAATATGAAAGGTCCATACTTTTCTTGGTGAAATTGAAAGACATGTATGTGTCTTGGATACCACCTCTTAAGAATCATAAGGGTCAGATTTGTGCAGATTTATCTCTCTTTCTCTCTGTCCAATACATAGGCACATTCACTCTCTCCCGTCAACTTGTTCTTTCACTTTGATTGAACTCTTCCTGTTCTTCCCTGATAGCATATGAGGCTTTACCAAGCATCATGTTGTAGAAGTGTTGGAACTGTTATCTGATCTTACCCTCCTTTTCCTACTGCCCAATTATTTTATGAGTTGCCGGGAAATTTGGTATGTGGGCCTGCTGTTTCCAAGTCAATTTTTGTTAAGACAACCCTTCTTTTTTCAGGATTTCCATTTGGTCAAACTTATAATTCATCCAAAGAAAGTTTTATGGCAAAAGGTATGTTTTTCACTTGTAATTTACTGCTTTTCTTTTTGCATATTAAAGTTGAGAAAGCAGTCAATTTATCTAAATCTAAAAACACAATAGTTTGTAGGTAGTAATAAAAAGTAGCAAAAAAACAGATTGTTATTAAGGTGGAGTAGGGGTTACTTATGTGTGAACTCGTCAGAGTTATTTATGTGCAAGGACATCTAGTTTAAGCGTTTAGGGTGGGAATTTATCATTTCATTATCGGTTCTTTTTCATATAGCTGGCTTTCTCTGCTTATGAGGAATGGAACAATGCTTAGTTTGGATGGATATTAAGCTCCCTGCGAAAATCCTTTCATCTTGTTATTTTAGGGTCTTCAATTTTGCAATATTGGACGATTCTTTCTTTATAGTTTCTTACTCATTTTGTGAGTCTATAGTGCCATAGTGCTGGAAAGATACGATGCCATATCTTTGGAAGACAGTTCCGAAGCTTCTTGGAAGACTTAAAACGGGCCTTTGGTTGACCACAAAAGAAAGGCGCTTTGAATCTTTGTCCTTTGTCCTCTTTAAGTGTGTTCTAATTTTTTTTTAGATGAACTTCATTCATGATCCATCCAAGTCAACAAATTTAGAAAAGCTTCTTCTTTCTCCATTCAGATAAGGAGTGGCAAACCCTTTTTAACTTGTCATTTCAGTTTTATTGCATGCATTTGTCGCTTGAAATGTCGCAGATAACTCTTTCTTACATAAATGTTTGGTTATTGATCCTTACATATAAATAGATTTTCACTAATTTTAAATTTTACTATTGAGCTATATTCTGCTTAAGAACTGGTCTGCTAGTTGTTTCAAAAATTGCAGTCTCTTACTTGAACTTTGTTTATGTTTAGGCAGGAATTTTCGTCATACTCTCTATCCTTCGTACAAAAGCAATAGACCACCAACTCCTGATACTGTAGTTCAGGGACTTCAATACTTAAAAGCATCCATCAAGGCTATGTCGATTAAGGTTATTGAGGTAATGGCTGTGTATCACAGGTTTAGATGGCTATCACCTGTAGTCAATTAATCACTTGTCTCCTCAATGCAGGTTCCTGGTGTGGAAGCTGATGATGTGATTGGAACTTTGGCTGTTAAAAGTGTAGATGCTGGGTACAAGGTATATTCTAAAGCTTTATTTTTGAAAGAAAGCGGAATGCCAAAATCAACACTTGTCAAGATCATTGCTTATTCGAATGAACATTCAATAGTTTGAACGTAAAATGGGTTCAATGCGTAAGTTTATCTTTGATGGAATTGGAAATTGGAATAACTGATTATTCTTTAGGTTACTGATGTTTTATATAAAATAAATTGTATCCTTGGGGCTTACCTTTTCCATGTGCTTAGCTGCTCTTGATTGCATTGACTTTTTTACAGGTACGAGTTGTCTCACCCGACAAAGACTTTTTCCAGATCTTGTCTCCGTCATTACGCCTTCTACGCATTGCTCCACGTGGTGGTGAGTAAGTATCGCAGTTTGCCATCCACCCCTTTCTTTTTTATGCAAAGCATTCTCGTGTACTTGGAAAAGTTTTGATTTATATCTTATTTTGTACGTGTCATTTTTCTATCCAAGGGCTTTTGAATTTGATACCAAGTGTTTTTCACCCTTCACAGAATGGTCTCATTCGGAATGGAGGATTTTGCTAAGAGATATGGATCCTTACAACCTTCTCAGTTTGTTGATGTTCTGGCACTTGTTGGCGACAGATCTGACAATATACCAGGTGATTAAGTGCTTACATTTGTGAACATCATTAAAATAAAAAGCCTCTAGCTTTGTAAATTTTTCTGAGAGAATATGTATTTCAAAAGTTTGTGCTTGGGATATATGGGAATGACATAGAAATGCCCATAACATCACTGGGATTGAAATGTGATAGTTTCTTCATTACCATGTTTTACACCCACGCCCAATTGTTTTTCCTGTTTCCCATCACCCTAAAAATAAATAAATAAATAAAACAGAAAATAGTACAACAAAGACAAAACAGAGAGAGATAGAGGGAGAGAGAGTTGTGAAACACCGATCGACCACTTAAAATATTTTGATGCAGGAGTTGAAGGAATCGGAGAAGTTAATGCGGTGCAGCTGTTAACCGTATTTGGTATGCCCATAGTCATCTTGTATCGAGCCTGCTGAATTTTGTCTAATCATTACCTTATGAAGCATTCATCTTTTATCGTGGCAGGCTCGTTGGAGAACTTACTGCAACAAGTTGATGAGATCAAGGAGGAACGTATAAAAACGGTAGTAGCATCAGTCACAACAACTATATTGTAGTATTGCAGGCAGACAAAGTAGTATGAGTTTAACGGATTATAAAGACTGTAAAATCACTTTTTTTCCCCTGAAAGATTGTAAATCACTTATAAGCTCACTTATTATTGGCTGCATTTTTCCTTTTGTAGGCCTTGAAAACAAGTGCTGATCAAGCTCTCTTAAGCAAGAACTTGGTAATTTTGTCAATATAGCTAGCTATGCCTTGCTCTTTTAAGTTCCTTTCCTTTCTATGTTCTGTTATGTTTTTTTAACGTTTTAGTTTCCTTTCCTCGAAATAATATTGTTATGGTTGCATTACTTATCACAGGTGCTTTTGCGGTGTGATCTGCCATCCTACATGGTACCTTTCGCCACCAAAGATCTCGTATTCAAGCAACCAGAGGTTTGTCCAACCTTGGCTATTATGAAGAACGTATTATTTGTTTGAAACGCCGCGATTTCATTTCCAATGTGATGGATGCAGGACAATGGTGAGAAGTTCAGTAGCCTCTTAACTGCGATGGGGGCCTATGCAGAAGGATTTTCCGTTGATCCCGTGATCAGGAGAGCATTTTACTTGTGGAAGAAGCTTCAAAGAAGCTGATTGGTTAAGCTGTAGGTGGCAAGCATGTTAGCAACAGGGGTGTTCCGTGTACAGTAACTCAGGGTGTTCCGGATCACTTGAATGAGCTTACATATGTAGTAATGGCGGCGAGCAATTTTTGTTTTTGTGTTTTGATCTCTTCTGAGATTTGTCATTTTATGACCATCAATGATGTGAAATGTATATATACTATCTTCTAATTCAAAGGGAAGAAAGAGATTAATCTTTTAATTGCTCCCGTGCATTCTCAGTCATAATGATAGTGTAAACACACGTACATATTGGCAAATCTTTGAGATTTGACAATAGGAATTCTTAATGAACTCAAGTTGTCAGTTTCATTTTGGCATTTTGAAACTTAATAGTAGAAAACTCTTTCAAGAATAAAAATCAGACGCCTATAGAATTTGTAGGAAACGTACACATGTTTTTACATGGCTTCAAGAGAGGAAATCAGCATAAGGTGTAATTCAAAGTTAGTAATTTAGCTAGCTGGGCGTCTCAACTTCTGAATTTTGAAGCTCAATGATGGCATTGAATCCAAAGTCACTTCCAGGTTTAAACGACGATTTGAGTTCTTCTGCTGATTGAGTAGTGTTGATTTTGTTGTCTTTTACTTTCAGATCTTCCTGGTATTGAACACAAAATGCAAAGAAATTAGAATTACTTGCATGTCACGTCATGTCATGAGAAAGGAACAAGCAATGTCGAAATGTTGACTTGCCTTCTTTACATATTGAGCCATGGTTGAGGTCACTATCTCTTCTATGACAAACTTGGTCACTCGTTCTTCACCCAGTATCCCTAACAAGAAGGTTTTTGGAACCTAAAAACAATACCAAATCATTTGACCAGAGTTACAAGAGACTGAAAAAAGCAAGCAAAATCTCAACAAATATACAAATTGGAAGACCACACACCTGAGTTGTTTTCCCTGGAGTAGATCAACATGAAAAAGCATACCAGAAAAACTCAATAAGATGCTAAAGTTACAAACTTTTATGAAGTAAACTAGTAAAAGGTTTTGATTTTGATCAACAAATCTCCACATATTATTACCTCCTTTTTGTCTGCGAAATCCTGGGATCGGAGGTGCTGTTTTAGCCAAATTTGTTAAAACCAGGTCAAACACTCTCTGTGTCTCGTTCCCGGTTAAGTCCACTCTTACCTGCGAATCACACGACACAAAATTACTGCTAGATTTACACTTTGTTTAGTAGGAAGGAGAGAAACAAAGATGTAAGAAAAAAGTACAAAGATATAAAATAAGAATGATAGAAATGATTTCCATTTTTTGATTTATTTGGCGTATAAGAAGGAAAAGAATCATCACTGGTTTACTCATTTATAAATATCGTCTTGTTTTGAAAACTAGGACACAATTAAATTGCTATAACAAGTTAGTTTCAACTTTAAGTCCCCCACCAAAAATTCTCTCCCATTATAGATAGATTAAAAATGGTAATTACTAAACATCTTTGTATCCAAACACATCTACTGTCAATTACTAAACATTAGGAACATGTTACATGTCTTCTTCCAAATTAATCATATTGATTATTATATGTGCTTAAATCATTGAAGCTCACTTGCATCTTGTCATTATCTTGAGTCTCCACAACAATCTCTGCCTTCTTCACGCTTATTGCATCTCCTGAATCTGCAACTGATGTCTCCAAACCTACACAGCATTCAAAAGAAAAAAAAAAAAAAAAAACCTCAAAACTAGAAATATAATAGTAGAACCTAGATTAATAATATTAATGTGAAGGAAGAAGAAGCTTTATTTACCTGGACCAGCTTCACAGATAAAGTTTCTCAGTCCGACATCTCTTCTTTGAGAACTATAACGATTACATAAACAATATATAATATAAATAAAAATAACCCATCAAAAATTATGTGAATGGATAATAGAATTAAACGTTTAACCTGGTAAATAGGAAACATTTTGCAGTTTGGAAGTTGAATGTGTTTGTGGCTGGAATAATTGTAACAAATCCGATTGAGCTTCCAACAGAAAACTGCTAAACAGTTGGGGACATGAAAAGATGTTCTTAAGCTTAATGTGACGTACTAAAACTACAACTCCACATAAAAATGGCTACCTTGGGAATTCCAAGTTGGTGAAATTGCGAATTTGTTGGTCTCGTTGCTATCTTGGACGCCATTGCAATTTCCATTTCTTTTTCTGTTCTATCACTTTGTGGTTGAAGTTGGGAGTCTCGCTATGGCAATTCGCCACGTGGGTCGGGGCAAAACTCGGGTATTGATGGCCGGGAATAAACCCATCCCAAATATATTCAAGAAATAACTTTCTTTCTTTCCTCCTTTTTCCCCTTTTTTTTTTTTCTTAAAAGGGTGAATAAATATCTTCCAAATATAAATACTCGTATATTTTCTGGGAACAAGAAATGCCATTTTTATAGGAGACAAGAGATATCAATTTCTTTTATTTTTTAAAAGATAAGAAATATCAATTTGAAAACGAATATTTTAGCAAAAATCAATTAAATATTGAGAGATTTTCTAAAACGTCTAGCATATCAGTAGGTCACGTTTTTCTAACTGTAAAATTTACATATTTTTAAGATTTTATGCAGATTTGATGAATATAAAACCCAATCTATCGGTATGTTAGCATACTAAAAAACATCTTTTAAATATTAGGTTTAGGGCGAACTGAAAGGTTTTGAGTTTATTTTATTTATTTTATTTTTTTTAAAGGTTTTGAGTTGTTTTTCGCTCAAGGATCTTGTGTTTTTCTTTTTGGACGCTTTCTCTTAATATTTCTCTCTTTTAAAACTAATTTTGCGGATCTAAGGATCTTGTCGTTTTAACTAAACATTGTGGTTTTAATAATTCGTTCTTCAAGTTATATATAAAAATAAAAATAAAAAGCGCGAAGCTCTGTTATTCATAAGCTATTGTGTCATGGGATTGTATATTTGTATTGTTTTCATAAACATCGTCGTTTTTGTTTTATTTTTATTTTTGTACCGAAATGAAATATTGAGTCTATCACGAATCCTTAAAAATAAGCGAATACAATCCGAATGGAAAAGATTGACATATTACGAAAGAGAACTACAGAAAATAGGAGAATCTTACAAGTTCACCAATTATCTACAACCGAGAATGATCGCACTTAGAAGTTCAGCGACTCCTCCAAATCTTCAGGCTAGAACAATTGCTCCTAGTCGCGGAAGCAGTTGACGGTAAACACAAAAATGGCTTCCTCATTCGGCTCATTAGTAACAGTGAATCGGAGCTCATCACCTGGTTGAAGATGATTATCGAATACAAAATCGCACCAAGCTTCACCTCTTATAGAAATTCTGTGGTAAGGCTGTCTGACTGGATTTCCTTGCAGATTAACGTGGAATTGTGGAGTTCTCCAGAAGATGTTGAAGTCAGATTCCACATCACCGGCACGAACTCGGACTCACCTTTCTTGGAATCGTAGGTGATAAAAGTGGACTCCAAGCTTCTTAGGAAATGGAGAGAAATCGGACGAGTTTCTGCAAGATTCTCACTCGAAACTGAGAATTGTGAGGAGGATGAGAAAATACGTACGAAGTAAATGGCGTTGCTGAGATTAGATTGAAGGTGATTTGAGTTTAAAATACATAGTTCATTAATTGACTCTCATTCGCGCATTGAGTGAAGTATTATACATAAATACTTATAGGCTCCTATTTGTTGTCAATATGAGTTTTTATTTGCACCTCTAAGGGTTAGTACGTTGTTTTGTGTTCTGTTTATTTTGACTGATTCGAATTTAGAATTCGAGTTTTGTTATAGTAAAAAGCTTTCAGAAACAGTCACATTTAACTTTTTTACAACAGTAAAAAACTCTCATATAAAGTCACATCTCAACTCGAATTAAAAATTTAAATCAGCGAACTAAACAGACTCTTACAGTGCTACTGGTTTATTACATTTGTATTCGTCATCAATTATAGGGCTCAATCCAACGACCATATTCAAGAGAAATCCAATCGCGATGCACATAATACTCTATTCATGAACAACATTCTAAACAACATATTTTTAAACTACATATATGAACCACGTATGATTTCAACTGTGCAAGCAACACAAGAAACCGCCTCAAAAGAATGTGTCGTCGATTATTACCCGAAGGAGTACAAACACTTGCATCATCGTAAAGTCTCCCTACCTTGTCGAAGTAGCCCATGATGGACGCACAGTGAATGTCCGACAAACATAAATACACACATCCCTTCCAATGCACAACCCTCCTTCACTATGGCTATTCCACCTTTCGGCCCTGAAACTGCCGCTCCAGTTTAGATATTTGATATGCTCTAAAAGAACTGAAATTCCAGTTTCTCGCATTGGCAAATCCCAATTTTTTTTTACAACGAACGGCCGTTTAATTCGCTGATTCGAGTTAAGATGTGTCTTTATATAAGAGTTTTTTAATGTAATAAAAAAATTAGATGTGATTATTTCTGAGAGTTTTTTACTGTAACAAAACTCAAATCAGTAAAATAAACGGGGTTTAAAACTCTGAAAAAAAGACATCAAAATTTTGGTGAATTTTCAGAGTTGGATCATTATTGTTTGAAGTTTTCTGATAGCAACAGGACAGCTTAATTTTATTGGGTATTAGTCCTGTTAAATGACACCCAAAGGTCCTGAAGATGAAGTTTAATATGTTTGTTTTTGTTTTGCCAAATCTTTGGTCAATCAGATATATAGATAATTATTAAGGCTTTATTCCTTTTATCATTCGAATTATAATTTAAAATTCTTAATACAGTATTTTTTTTTATAAAAATTTAAATTTAATTTTTTTTATTATAATATTTTTTTAAAATAAAATTTATTTTTTAATTCAAGTTTTTAACTTGAATGAACAAAATTAATGGAACTTAAGAATTTCTGGATGAAGTGGTGTGTGTTGCTGTAAACTCTGTGTAATAATGAGGTAAAAAGTTTTACTTAAAAGATGTGCCAATTCTGAAACATCTTTATATTTGTATTGGTTCTATTTTTAATTTTTTTTATAATACTTGAGATTTAATGTATTCAAAGAGGAATAAGAGTAGACCATGGCGAAGATAAATAAAGAAAACAAATTCAAATCAATTTTTCTTGTTCCTTATTTTGATTTTGGGAAGTTTTCTAATTTTATGAATTTATAATTTCATATTCAAGTATATAAAAGAAATACCTTTCTGTTTTTTTTAAGGGTGATAAATATGTTTTATTTTTTAGGAACAAGAAATAATAGTTTATAGGAGGCAAATATATCATTATTTTCTTCAAGAGTTTATCCAGTAAAATAAAAAAAAATAAATCACCGATAATTTTATACTTTCAATGGATCTAAATTTTTTATCTAATTTTTTAGTGTTTCAATTAGTGTCTAATTAATCGAATGACATAAGCACACAAAAAAAATAATTCAAACTTTTAATACGACATGACATAATATGATTAATTAAACACTAAATTTAAACATGAGATCTTAATTTAATTTTAACCGTTAAAACTTTATTAAAAACTGTCAATTTATGTGATTTTGATCATATTCAATACTGAGAAACTAGCCGAATTGGAGAGTCATTTTTTCCCCTTATTTATTGTCTTCATCAACAATTCAACATCGTCCTTTTTACTCGTAATTGTCGTTTATCCTGCTCTGATTGTTTTTGAGAAGTTGTTCCGTTTCAATTTATTTTTTTTTCAAGTTTTTTTAAGGGACATTTTTTTTATAGAAGTTTTTCTGTTTCAGAAGATCTCGTCTTCTTCTTTTTTTTTTTTTTGACGGCAAGGTCTTGTCATTTTTCACCATTGTTATATAAAGCGACGTATATGATTGTCAAAAAAAGGAAAAAAAAAAAAAAACGACGCATACGATTTTCTTTCAAAAAAAAAAAACCCGACGTGTATGATTTTTATCCCATCCCATCATTTGACATGAACAATGTACCTAAGATCTCGTTCACTTTACGAATTTAAGTTTTTAATTCAATTTAAAATGTGATATTTTTTAAAAGTTTTTCACTGTAGTAAAAAAAGTTAAATGTGACATTTAAAACTTTTTACTGTAAAAATTTAAAATTGAAAACTCGAATCGGTGAAATAAACTAGGTCTAAATATCAAAAAAAAAAAAAAAACGTAGCTGAATTAGCTTTTGCATCAAAAGACATGTCGTTGTGTGACATGAAACGCCAACCGTTTCCGCAATTAGTTGTCGTTTTTCATCTATTTCACCCAATAAGATAAGAATCATATACGTCGTTTTACCACTAGAAGGGAAAAAGAATCATCGCTCCCCTCTCCCCCGTTCCTTGCAGTTGCAGAGACAAAAGAATCAGGCAAAGCTTGCTCTGCTCATAAAAGAAGAAGAAAAAGATAATGGAAATGGCCATTAAGACCCACTTCTTGGGTTCTAATCCTCAGGTAAAAATACATAAATCATTTACTCTTTTTTTTTTTTTGGTTTGTTTTTCCTTCAAATGAACTTGTTCAGTTCTATTCTTCAACACTTTGGAATCGGGACTTTGTTCAGAATCACAAAAGTTTTGATATTTTTGCAGATAATAACTCACAGTTATCATAAAGAGGTATTTCGCCGACGAGTATGTGCTTCAACTCTTCAAAGCAGACATGGACAGTTTTCTGGACAATTATACACCAGGCAATATAAAACCTTTCTGAATTCTTTTACAAATTGAAGAAGGAAAAAAAAAAAAAAGAGCAACATTTATGGGTTTCCTTTCTTTTCTTGTAATCAATCAATTAATTTTTTTTATTCGTTTAATTGTACAGGAGAAGTCACAAGTGTTTTCCCACCATTTCTGCTGTATTATCAGGTTGCAGATAATTAAAAAAATTTTATTTATTTTTTCCTAGTCCCAAGTTGTTCTGTTTCTTATTATCATTATTATTACTTTTTTCCTAGTGGGTATTAAGTATTAAGCAAAATTTTGGATACAATTCCGCTTTAATTTAGGTGCCAAGGATGTTGAGGTTTCTTCTTCTCAGTTTGAAGGCTTCTTAGTTTCTACTTCTTCTGGTGTTACCGGGCCTGATGAACTAAAGGTTTTCTGTGTTTGTGTTCTTCTTCTTTCTCTCTCTCTTTTTTATTTATTTTTATTTTTTTTATAACTACTGACATTATTGATTATTTAAAAACCATGTAAGCAGATAAGTGTAGAAGTGTCTGGTACCATAACTCGGGAACTTTATGATAAAGTGTTTGACAAGATGGTGGCTGACGCACAGCCAATCCCAGGATTCAGGAGAGTTAAAGGAGGTGAGCTTTTGGTAATTCTGATAAAGAGACTTAATTTTGGCTTATTATTATTCAAGATGTACTAGAAAAATGTACTAGAATCACTAATCTGATATTTTCTTTCCTTGTATAATCCTAACAGGGAAAACACCAAATGTAAGTTCTCTCTCTCTTTACTATTTTGCTTTAGTAATTCTTTGTTTATGAGTGCAATCAATTTGTTGTTTCTCGTGGTTGTTAATAGGGATGTAAGGAAGATGGATATCATACAGACCCCAAGTTATTTGTCAAACGTTTTTTTGTACAGAATGAATTGTTATTTCTCGATTGATGAGTTTGTTTATCCCCAATTATACTTTTACCGATTCGAAATTAGCAACTCATTTGTCACATCATTTAGTATAAAAATTTGAGAGATAACTTGGGTAACATTGTCCAATCAAGACGTGGTTTCTATAGTGTTTGTAATCAAGAATGCAATTGCAGTTTTTATTCATATTTGAGTCGTTTCTTGCAGATACCCAAAGACATTTTGTTGGAAGTTCTTGGACCTTCTAAGGTTATCAAGCAAGTGATCAAGAAAATAATCAACTCTACTATTGCTGAATATGTGGATAAGGTGCTTTTTACCTACTTGTATATATGATTGCGTTTGGCTATTATTATTTGATATAAATTGATAAATTTTGATAGAGTAATAACAGCTTTAGTGCACAAACTACCAGGATTTCAAAGCAATAACAGCTTGTTAAGGAGTTTTTATTTTCTTTTTTTAATCTGTTGGCAGGAAGGTTTAAAAGTGAGCAAGGACTTGAGAGTTGAGCAGAGCTTCGAAGATCTCGAGTCCACTTTCGAGGCAGGCGAAACATTCAACTTCGATGCGATCTTACAGCTTCAAGAAATAAAATGAGAACATTATTCCTACTACAATTTTTCATATACAAAATTTTGTATACCTTTTGACTGTACTCATCTTGGATTGAGCTCACATGGTGGTGCACTTAATTCTTATATACATCCAACCACGTCGAGTCATTAATTTATGCTAAATGGTCTCTAATACTGTAGTGTTTCTAAACGGCAAATCACAATACAAGAATCTGATGGATTGAAATGAAAATTTAAGAGTTGTACGAACAAGGTAACTTATGCACCCTTCAAAAAATTGTTCTATACTAGAAGGCGATATGATATTGAACATCATGCTGTAACTGCTACTGGTTTGTTTCATCAGGTTTCACAACACTACAAATTTACTCTTTGATATTCTCAACCGCTAGCAATGGCAAATCTATGATACTAGATTTCTTATCTTCGAAAATCAACCGACACAACTTAAAAATCATCTTCCCGATATGACTCCTCGTAAGAGTCAAACGAATTTGATTCTTCATAAGAATCTGGTGGGGATTTTGATGTTGATGGCGTGGAAGGACGAAGGATGTGGCGGTACTTTTCAGGGCTGTCCCACCAGGTTGGAGTATTGATGATTTCCTTCTCCAACCAATACGGATCATACTCCTTTTTCTCTGTGAGCTTCTGGAAGAACCTTCTCCACTGGTACATGGCTCGCTTCAAACGAACACTCTCTGTTCCTTTGAAGAAGTACTTGAGGTAGTCCTTTGCTAGCTTGATCAGCTCCTCCCCGCTGATGATGTAAATATACTGCAATAAAACCACCGCATTGGAAGTTTTAATGGATACAGGTGGATCATACTAACAACAAGCCCACAAGAACAATCTTAATCCCCAAAAAATCCTCTCTCATGCTGATAAAATAAATCATAAATGAGGCGACATCCTTCTCACCGAGAAGGCTGCTATTTTTGACATACAAATACAATGATGAAATTAAAGCATCAAACAGGTGGCATTTCTTTTACTTGAGCGATCAAACTCTTTTCATTAAATTAGAGGATGCCTCTTGGGAACAAGGATGGTATTTCATTGATACACTTCAGAAGTAAAATTTCTTACTTCATCCCAATTATGGAGTTTCTTTAAGCGGAAAAAAGAGTGTTTCAAGACTAGTCAAGAGTGTTTTTTGTGTTAATTCAGACTATATCTTCGCAACTTGTCCTTTTCACTCCTAGTCTCCATCTTATACTCCACAGCATACCATAAAAACCTTGAATTTGGTAAGGAGGTTTTCGGAAAATGTGAACATGCCTAACAAGTATGGAGTCCTCTATGTATACTGACAATGAATTGTCAACTAAACTTATGAAGTGATCTAGTTCTAGAGAGATGTTACCAGAAGAATAAAGCCAACAGTTGCTAAAACCACTTGGAGAGTTTCATCCAAGACTCCTGAAAGGCCTTCGTCCTCTGATCCACCAGAGCCATCTGCACCGCCGCCACCGCCCCCACTGCCTCCACTTGGAGGCCCACCACCGCCATCTCTATCTGTAGCGAACTCACCCTTTTCAATCTGCTGCCGTAATACATCCTCTATTGACTGTCCCTTCAAATTTCCCATTGCTTTCTCAAAAGCTTTCCATGGAGAACCCTGTTAAAATTACCAAAACCAGTCAAATCAGTTAGCAGTTTTTCCACACAGAAATGCACGCCACGCACACATTAGCAACAATAAATAAGCATTTCAAAATCATTTTCCTTCCACTCGGCTTAGATTATACAGCTCCTAACACGATTCACTGCAGAAAAAGCCATTTTGCACTGATAATAAGAAAATATTATCACCCCAAATAAGGAGGAGACAAAACAACAATAACTTCCCATTCCAAATTTAAATTATAAGGCTGCAGGAGAGCTTTTTTGAATAGATGCTGATTGCTGAGAAAATGTTATCACCACCAAAAATGAGAAAGAAAGAAACAAGTACCAGAATAAATCTAAAAACCATTAACTAAAATGCCGTTAAAAAAAAAAAAAGATTTTGCGAGCACACAACAATAAACACTTCCAGCATAAAATCAGAATCTTTTGCTTCTAATTCAAAAAATAAAAATAAAAAAAGTAAGAAAGAAATCTACATGTTTGCAACTATAATCTACTGTACTAGGTTTCCAGACTATAATTAACAGTAAACACTTTGATCAAACTCCAAAAAAACGATAAATTAAACCAAAAAAAAAAAGTAGAAGAATTTTCACAAACACACCTCCTCGTTATCACCTCCCGTCTTAGACAAGCAGACAAGCGAAGAGCGACGGGATTTCAAGACGGGCGCGCAAAAAAGACGGCCATGGCCATGCGAGCTTAGCTTCAAGCAAGTCTTTGGCACTTGCCGGCCATAGAAACCTAAATTCGAAGGCTTTAACTTCCGCAGCTGAAATCCAAATGCATTTCTGCCGCAAATGGCCGTCCGTGGCTGGCACGCGCTAATCTGAGCCGTGTTCATCCTCGCACGTCCACATTAACCTACCTCCCACAATCCCAATCCATTAATCCAAAAATAAAAATAAAAAAATAAAAAAGAAAAGAAAGAGAATAAATGTTTTTTGTTCTATTTCCTTGAAAACCTTATCTAATAGCAAAAACTCCGACACAGGATTCGTAATAAAGAATATAAAATTGAACTTAATCTTTTTTTAATCATCAGTTTGTATTCGTCGGAGAACTCACCGTTCTGATTGCTTCTCCGCCGTCGGATTCACCGTCAGAAGTGAAGTTTGCAGAAGAGAAAAGCTTATTCGTCTAAAAACAAGTTGTAGTATTACTGTTACTACCGCCCTTCACTACAAGGACTTGAGAGCTTCAATTAGCCTATATGGGCCTGAGCTATCAATTGGGCTTTAGAGCCCTGTCAAAATCCAATGGGCTGACAAATATTGAGTGGGCCCATGTTAGGTCGTCTGCCTCGTCTCTCTCTCCCTCTCTCTCTCATGTTTCGTAGCGGACAGAGCTAGAGTTTAGCCGCCATGGAGTTCGAATCAAGATACGAAATTTCTCGCACGGCCGAGTTCATACGCGGTGGAAACTTCACCAAAGTCGCTTTGCAGGTGATTTTCTCGGCATCCAAACAAGGTTTGTAAGGGTTTAATTCCAAATTCGCGAAAGAAAATTAACATTCAAAATTCTTCAATTTCAGTTCCCGGACGAGCTCTTGAAGGATTCGGTGAGAGTCGCGAGTGCTTTAAGGAACGAGCTTCGGCGGCTTGGAGGAGATGGAAACGTCAAGGATGCCTCTTTGTTCGTCATGGCGGACACGGCGTACGGTAGCTGCTGCGTCGACGAGGTCGGAGCTTCGCATGTCGGCGCTGATTGTGTCGTGCATTACGGCCATGCGTGCCTCAGCCCGTTAGTTCTCATCAATTTCTTTTGGATATTGTTTGGTTTTGTATATGGTAAATGTGATGATTCTAAAATCTTGTAACTTCAACAATTGTTTTTCTTTTTCCTTCGTCTGTGTTTTTTGCAGGACTACTAAGCTTCCAGCTTTTTTCGTATTCGGAAAAGCTCCGATGAGTGTATCGGATTGCACGAAAAATCTGGTGGATGATGCCGTGACAAGTGGGAAGCCGATTTTGGTATGTCATGGAGTTAAAAAACTTTGATTATGAACTCTGTTGTTTTGCATAGGAAAAATCTATTTTTCAACTTCGTTAAAATTTTCATACTAATATGATTATGATGTTATGTGACGGTCAAAAGCAGCACATTATCGTCTTTGCGTATAATGTTGTTTACGTAGAGAATAAACTGAATTGCAGAATTGTGTTATTAGTGAGTACACTGAATTATTTTTTCAAATGGGAATTATCTCAACGTTTAAAGCTCCTACCTTTGCAAGTTTAGGTCCTTTTTGGGTTGGAGTATGCGCATTTGATTCACAACATTAGAGAAGAAGTTGTAGCAGCATGTGAATCTAGACCCCAGTTAGAAATCCAATTTGCTGAAGTTTTGTGTTCGGATATGAATCCGTCCAATAAACAAAACACATCCGATCAGGGGATGGTGCGGGCTAGTGTCTTGATAGACGATAAAAGTTTTGGGAAATTAGCTGGTAATAGAGGCATTGGGGGTTTGGTCTGGAAATTACGCGAGGGGCGCAAAATGGAGGACCACTTGCTTTTTTGGATTGGTTCCGACAATTCAGCTTTTGTGAATGTTGTGCTGACATTTAATGCCTGTGAAATAGGTATATACATTACCAAGTTTTGCATGAAATTTATACGGTTTGTGTTTGTAGTGTTAATCCAAGGCAGTTTATTTTCTTTTTTCTTCTCTAAGTTGATTGTTTTTCCATTTAATTTTTGTCGCGTTGGTAGTCAGATATGATGCTGCAGAAAATTGCATGGTGACAGATTTTTCTCAACAGAAAAGAATTCTTAAGCGCAGGTACTAAGATTTTCTGACCTGCTGGTGGCGTTGTGTACTAATTACTGACTATGTTTTATCTATTTTCTATTCTTGTCGTGCATTTTTTTATTTACTGCAAGTGTGATGTCTCATGCAGGTATTACCTGGTGGAGAAGGCAAAGGATGCTAATATTGTTGGTATTTTGGTGGGAACTCTTGGTGTAGGTGTGTGTTTTTCTGCGGTCCTTAAATCTTTTGTCTCTACTAATACAAAAGAGTGTCTCTTATAACCACTTTTTGCCGGGTTGAAAGTTTATACTCAGCGGAAAGCAGTTTGCATGTTTCCTAGATTTAATGCCTCAAACTTTAAGTTTGTGATGTGCAACTGGATGAATTGTCATATTGTTAGTGAATTATTTTTGATTTACTCTTTTCACACACACACACACACACAGATATATATATATATATATATATATATCAGGATTTAATCTGATTTTGCAATTTGTAAGATTATGTCTCATTATTTTCATAACCACGGATTCAGCTGGCTACCATCACATGATTAATCAGATGAAAGAACTGATCACGGCAGCGGGGAAAAAAGCTTATACTCTTGTTATGGGAAGACCAAACCCGGCAAAACTTGCCAACTTTCCAGAGGTAATTTTGATACACGCCACTATGTATTATGTCATCCTTCTTAGCGATTTAGGAATAGCATGCTGATAACAGAATTAAATTCTTGGCAGTGTGACATTTTCATTTATGTCTCTTGTGCTCAAACTGCTCTCCTGGATAGCAAAGAGTATTTATCTCCAGTAATTACTCCTTTTGAAGCCACGCTAGCTTTCAACAGGTACTACATGGAGTGCAAGTTAAATTATTAGTTAAACGTTTAACCTAGCCTAAAACTGTTATTATTTTCAAATGTTCTTTTTACGAGTAATCATTAGTTTTGATGAAATCTAAAACTTGATATTATTGTGAATAAAATGGCCACCAGCCAACCTTGTTTATATCAATAAACGAATTGGTAATCGATTTAAGTCATCTCTTTCCTTTGGTAACTAATTGAAGCTCAATATTTCATCTTCCAGGGATAGTCATTGGACAGGAGCGTATGTAATGGAATTCAGGGATTTGATCAATTCATCTCTTGCAGAGTCAAGGAGCCACTCTAAGGAAGCACGCTTTTCATTTTTGCAGGGCGGCTACGTGGAAGATTTTGATACGCAAGGTAGTACCACAATTCTTGAAGAAACAGATACAATTCGAAACAACCCAAATCCATGTTTATTCTTTTGCAAAAGATTGTATTTTAGTGTGAAATTTGCGCATTAACATCTTATAGTTTTACATTGAGGAATTGTTTCCTTCGAAATTGTTGCATAAACAGAGAATGACAAGGAAGAAGAGGAAGGAGCTCTTGCTTTAGCAAATGCGACGGAGAAAGCTTTACAATTGCGTGATAATGCAAATTCTCTAGTCAAGCGAACAGTTAAATCTGGTGCAGAGTATTTGATGACTCGGTCTTATCAAGGTCTGGAGATTCATAACGAAAACTCACTGCCAGAGCCGTATCTCATTGGGAGAAGTGGGAGGGCCGCAGGTTACAAAGATGAGAAGAGTGAGATGGGGAATTTTTGATTAACCAAGGGAAGTGTGAGAAGAAAGAAAATAGAAAAGCAATTTTGACAATATAATGCATGCTGTTATTATTTTTCTAATTGTTTTTGTAGGATTATTGTATAGTTGGTTACCTATTTGTATCACCCTCAATATGATATTGAGTTAGAATAGTTTGCTATCTCTTTTGGGTCATTTTTTACACTTTAAATCCTCTAATGAATCCAAATATCTTAGACCACCGGAAACCTCAATGTCATGTATAATAAAAAACCCATAAATAATGATAAAAAGAAAAACATCAAAACTGATTTATTGTCCTACTAATACATTGCGATTATATATTAAACGCCCCAATCCTTAATTAATGAGAGCAATACAAAGAAAGCACGTGCAAAACTTTTATATTGGTCACTCTTAACGTTAGAGTTACGTCCATTTTCACTTGCTGTAGAGTTTCATTATGGTGAAGAAGATTATAAGAGTTTCATTATGGTGAAGAAGATTATAAGAGAATCAAACCCCATGCCTCTAGAGTTAAGGCAACTATAATACATTTATAATCACCGCAATATTTCCTTAGAATTAATCCAAAGAATTGAACTTGAAATGATAACAGTTGCAGACTAATTAATAGACAATTGAAATATCTACAGTCTGCATAGAAAGGCTTCGATGTCGGAGAAATCGTCTGGTAGACGTGGGAATTGGAACTCCAGATCAATGGAGCCCATCGGAGTTTCCAGCCAATCGAGATGAGGCTCAAGAAATGGCTGTGGTCCTAATTGGAGTTCTTGAACTAGTTGATCTAACTGTTGCTCCTGCACATAGTAATTTCAAGACATAAATACACAAAATGCAACTCAATTATCTTTAATCTCACATCTATTGATCAATCAAGTATGTTAATTACTTACAGTGGTAGGATTATGAAGCATAAATATTTGATCACGTTGTTCAAGGTCGACGCTGTTGTCCCCCAAACTCATGTCATGTTCGTGATCGTGATCGTGATGGCGATCTCCAACGGTGTTGACTGCATCCCGGCCGTGATAATTCATATGACGTGATTCGAGAGCAAACTGAGGTTGGAGCTGGTCCAGATCATCATCGTCATCACTTTCGGTACTACTGTCATCAACGTCGTCAAGCTCAAGTAGTATTTGCTTCAATATTTCATCATGCTGTTCTTCCATATTATCATCTACGAACTTACTCTTGTCGTGTTCATGATCACCCTCAACGGTGCTGATTGCATCCACATGAGAATTAATATGATATGATTCAAGGACAGGTTGAGGTTGGAGCTGGTCCTGATGATCATGATCATGATCATGATCAGTAGTAGTGCCGGTCAAAATGATCTCCTCATTATGAATAGCCACAGCTGGTAGTACTACTGGCTGTTGCACTAGATGCGCAGTTAAATTAGAGTCCGCCTTGATCTTTTTATCCTTGGTGTTGTCTTTAATGCGGCAAATAACCCATTCCTGGAACTACAGTCCATGCAAATTAAAACAAACAAATAAGTTGACGTCAATATATTCAAGCAAAAAAAAAAAAAAAAAGTTGACGTCAATATATGCATGCATTATAGTTTACAATCATTATGCGCCCGTATCGTTCACGCATTTAAGTCAGTGATTCTAATTTATTGACGAGAACTTTGTGAGAGAATCATTAGTGGGAAATTTTTTAAATCAAATTCTTTAGGAGAGAAAACCACTATAATTATAGCAGAATCAGAATCATAGGTTCACAATCACTAATCCTAACAATACACAAACAAACACGTATTTTTGAAGTCGTCTGTAAGTATAAATTACTAATCACGGCGGTTTCTTAATTTCCTAATTTATATGTATTTAAAATTATCATAATATGTGTATATGTTTTAGTTAGTACAATCGGGTATAAGGCCGGAAGTCCAATAATTAAAACATAATCACAAATCAAATCTCACACCCTACATTTTTAGTGTGATATCCAATAACCAAATTTAGAAAAAACGGAGGTTAGGGTTATTATTATTATTATTGTGTTGCATAATGAAATACATTACAAAATAAGGTTTATATAGACTTGTAAAATAAATAAAAAGACTATTTTACCCTTATTAAAGATAAAGACAAAAAATAATAACTAAATAATATTAGGTCAATCTTAATTTCAAAAATCAATGCATGCAAATAGTTAGGGAGCGATGATTATAATTTTTCATGAGAGAAACTAACACATTAACATATACACATCATATATATAACCATTAAAACCACACCTATATGGATATATATATATATATATGTATATATATATATATATAGAGGGAGAGTCAGAGTTATAAAAATTGAACTTACAGTTTGATTGGTGAGTTTGTACTCATGCATAAGCCAGTCGGTGCAGTAAGCTTGATTACGGATTCTGTTACGATCTTTATATTTAAAAAACTTCAATGTCTTAAAGTAACCCAATGTGATACGACTGTCTTGTTTATCAACAATCTTCTTATCTCCACTCGTGGCTTTCCACCACCCTCCCTCAGAGTCTCCTTCCATGTCCCGCTTCACTCTTTTCCCATTACCTGATTTCGATACTTGAACTGTCTGCGCAAAAAAGTATCTCTCATGATCGTGTAAATGATGAACATGAACCCCTATATTTGCGTATATAAACAGACACAAGATTAATATACATATAAAAAAAATGATCAAGAAAGTTGTGAAAGAAAAAGAAAGAAGAAATAATTAAGTAAAAAATGACCAAGAAAGTTGTGAAAGAAAAAGAAAGAAGAAATAATTAAGTAAAAAATGATCAAGAAAGTTGTGAAAGAGAAAGAAAGAAAAAATAATTAAGTAAATACATACAGTTGAGATTCCAGGGTTCATGTGCGTAAACGTCCTCTTTGGAAATTATGTTTTCTGTTGCACTTAAAGTACCTTCAACCTTGCGTCGGAGATAGTCTAACAGCTCCTCATCAGTCGGAGTAAATTTATATCCCCTAGGGATGAGCTCCTCCATTTGGAATATATATGTATGTATATATATATATATATATATATATGATGGAAAGAATATATATAATATTTATGAGATAGTACTTTTTTTTAACAGAGGAATATGTATTCCAAACTAGACCTCAAGCCGCAACAAACTTAACATTCCAGAAGATTTTAGAAAATATTGAAGACATTACTGTGCTTGAAATACTTTTTTTTTTTGTTTTGTTTTGTTTTTAAAAATCCAAACGTGCATGAAAGAATTTGTTGTATGAGATGATATAATAGTTACTCTCTCTTATATATATATAGGAAGTGTTTTAAGTTCTCAGAACTTGACTACAACACGGACATAGAATGAGAGGAGATAATCACACAAAATAATTATTTTTAAACTCTATGTTTAGAATATATTTTAAATTTAATATTATTATCAATTTATCTACTTGTGATTGTTGAAAATTAGATAATAATGTTCCGGTTTTATCATTTTTTTTATTTTATTGAGGGATAGTTATAAATTTATATAAGAGGGTTAATAAAGGATAGAAATATATCATTACGAATACACACATGCATAAACATCACAATATCCCCCGACCCACATAAAAAATGTAGAATAAATTCATGCATTCAGAATTTGAACATTTACCATTTACTCTTGATAAATATATTTTTATTATTATAATTATTTAACTAAAAAGTTATGAATTAAGAATAAGACTAAAAAATCGTGACGCACGTAGTTTCAGGATATTTGTCAAAGATTACCCCACATATGACAACTCAGCCCAGGCCCAAGCGGCCCAGAAGAGAAAAGCCCGAATTGGCCATAACGGGACAGAAACCGAAGAGAAGACCGGAATCACAAGTGTCTGTGGATACTGCTTGGATTCTCAAAAATCTGCTTTAACAAACCACTTTACAGTTTTTGATCGTTTTTTCATCTCCTCTTCAATCCTATCTATCTATCTCTCTCCGAATTTTTCAATTCCAGTTCTGCATTTCAACGGAACTTTGCTTGAAAGAAAAACGAAAATGGCGGCGAAAGCTCAAATGTTTACAGGATTAAGCTTGGCATCGACACCTGCCTCTTCTGTGGTCAAGAGGCCTCTCACTTCGACCTTCTTCGCCGGCGGAGGTTCGTTCTTCGTCTTCTTCTTTTCTAGGGTTAGGGTTTTCTCACTCTTTATCGTTTCTTTCTCAGTAAGTTTCTTTTTGGCTTTCAATTTGTGCTGAAACTGTGTTAAAGGGCTTCTGAAAATGAACCAAATTGTCGTTTCCTAGTAATTATCCGTGATAAAGATCTGATTTTGTTTCTTCATTTGTGTTGAAGTTCGTTTTTTTAAGTTTATATGGTGCGTTTGAGTTGTTACAATCTTGTTGGAGATGTCTACTGAGAATTGTATTGCTTTAGGCTTTGTTTGGTAAGAGGGAAAAGAAAAAAAAGGAGGAAAGAAAGGCATACAACCGAGGGGAAGAAAATGGAGAGCTCAAATAATCCTTGTTTTATTGTGTTTGACATGGTTTGCCTCATCTATTGGGAGAGATTGTAATTGGGATTTTTGAAGGATTTGAATTCCCTCAATTAATCAATTTCCTTCTCTTTCTTTCCTACTTTCGCTAATCCCCACCCTCTCTCTCTCTCTCTCTCCCTGCTTCCAACTTTCTCTGGTGGAGTTAGTTTTATGAATATTTAGTACTTAATCATAATTTTGGTTGAGTTGCTTATCCAATTTAGGGATGTCAACATCATTACATGAATCTAAAACTAAGACTACCAAGTTTTTGACAGTTTTGATTGGTTGGAAAGTTGAGAATATTGTAATGGCTGTTTCTCCAGTTCAATTTTCACTAAATTTGATAGGCAATAAACTGGTTTCTTCTGGAATTGACCATTGTTCATGTTTGTTGCAGTGGGAGGGTTAAAAGTCGAGGTGATAAGGTCAGCTCCTTCCAATAAACCGCACTCTTCTAGACAACATGGTGGTGCTCTCGGTGCCCGTATGAATCTTTTTGATCGGTTTGCTAGAGTTGTCAAGGTGGTTCCTTCTGTAATTTATCCATATGTTTCCCCACATAATGGCATTAGAACATTCTTATCAATAATCATGGCTGCAAAGTGGTACTATCTTTCATTTTCATGGTCCTAATTACAGTCATATGCAAACGCGGTCATAAGTTCTTTTGAAGATCCGGAGAAAATTTTGGAGCAAACGGTTCTTGAAATGAATGAGGACTTAACAAAGATGCGTCAGGCCACAGCACAAGTATGCTTCTCATTCCCATTACTAAAACTCTTGTTCATTACATTCTGTTTTCTGTCTTTGTGTATTTCAAATTAGAACTTCATACTTCACATGTTCGACATAGAGGCTTACAATGGCGAACTTTCTAGATAGCTTCAGATCCAGTATTTTTCATCTATTCATTTCCACTTACATTGTGTTTCTGGCCTTCCCTCGTTATCTTCAGCTTGAACTGATAATCATTTTTCTTTCTATTCTTTTTCTTCTTGACCTTATTAAGGTATCTTCAGCTTGAACTGATATTCTTTTTTCTTTGTATTCTTTTTCTTCTTGACCTTTTTAAGGTATTAGCATCTCAAAAGCGTTTGGAGAACAAGTACAAAGCTGCTCAACAAGCCTCTGAGGATTGGTAATGCAAAAGGGAATGAATCTTTCCTCCTTTTTGCTGTGAAGAGTACTTAACATCACGGTCTATTATGTAATCTAGGTACCGCAAGGCTCAATTTGCCTTGGAGAAAGGAGATGAGGATCTTGCACGAGAAGCTTTAAAACGGCGTAAATCCTTTGCAGTAAGTTCAGCATTATTGATAGAGTGGTTAAAAATGCTAGTTAGTGACTTGATTATACTTTTTTATCAGACAAACATTACGTGCTTCTTGTTCCTTTCAGGATAATGCCAATTCTTTGAAAGCTCAACTTGATCAACAAAAAAGTGTTGTTGAAAATCTTGTGTCTAACACGCGGGTAAGCTAAATCTTCTTCTTTTCTTCCTTTTTATTTTTTCTTTATTTATTTTTTACACAAGAGATGCAAGTTGGAAACAGGTTATAGATAATGCTATATGAATATGTTTTCCAAAATTAGCTTAAGTACATTTTATCTTCAAGAGTTCTTCCTTTTCTCCTTCTTTTCTTCTCTTTATATAACGATTTGGCTACAATATGGGATTTTCTTTCCTTCATTTTTTTACCTAAACCCCTTTCCAACCTTTTATGAGTAATGAGTCTGACTACAGAACTTGCAAAACTATGCAAGTATCATGGACTTGATCTTACACTTTCATTTGTGGGTATAAATAATTTAGTAATTATTAATTATTTGTCGGCATCACATGAATTCCATTTTGGTAGCTTTTGGAGAGCAAGATACAGGAAGCAAGGTCCAAGAAAGATACCTTGAAAGCCCGTGCACAATCTGCAAAGTTTGTCCCAAACACCCATTTCCGGGTCTTTTTTTTTCTGAGTTGTTATCTCCTTGATATTTATGGTAATGGTTGCTTTCATTTTGCCTCAGGACTGCAACCAAAGTGAGTGAATTGTTGGGGAATGTCAATACAAGTAGTGCACTTTCTGCTTTTGAAAAGATGGAAGAGAAAGGTATAGACTTAGTATACATCTGAATTCACTGGTTGAACATACATGTGATGTTAAGAAGCATGCTGTATAGTTGTTCTAGAAGCCAGTTCTTTTTAATCAAAATCAGATCGACCAACTAATTGATAAGTACTTTAATCTTTCTGAGAGCAAATAGACCAATTATTTTTAGTGCGCTCGTCAAGATCTTGATTCACCTGGATTTCTCCAATGAATTTCATTAGAATTGTGTATCACACATGCAATGCATGGATAACTCATGAGGCAGCTGTTGCATTTGGTGACAACCCAAAAGCGGATATTTAAGAATCACACAAAGAGGGAAAACTGTGCTTAAAGAATTTAGTAATTTTCTATGAAATGATTTTACTGTAAAGATTTTTTTTTTTTTAATCAAAAGTTCCTTTAAAAGGGAAGATGTTTCAGAAAAGACTCCTATTCTGCATTTTTCCTTGGTGAGCAGTTGTTGCATGGTTGGGATTCATGTGATGTAGTACCCATGCGTGGATTAGAAAACTTTTTACAGGATTGGGTATCTGAACTTCTGAGTTTATAGGGTCCTTGTTTCAAGAGGGAAGTTGATTCTCTAAACTGACTAGAATCTCGTTCCTATTATTGCTTATCTCCTGATTGCATTCGTTACGGATTCACATTTTATTTTATTTTATTTTTAGCTAGTTATTGCTTTTTTTCTTCTTCATTGTCATTTGTTTACATGTTAACAGTGATGGCGATGGAATCCCAGGCAGAAGCTCTTGGCCAGCTAACTGCTGATGATCTGGAAGGGAAGGTAGGACCCATTCCCAGTTGGTGTTTAGCTTGTGCAGATGTTTATTCTTTTATATTAGCTATACGGTGAATTTGGTATTATTTATCCAAGTTATGTGCTCATAAATGATCTTATCGCAGTTTGCATTGCTAGAGAGCTCATCAGTTGATGATGATTTGGCAAACTTGAAGAAAGAACTTTCTGGTAGCTCAAAGGTGTGTCTACCTATTGCACTTTACAGGAAACAATAGGCCATACTCTTGAAACAATGCAACCGTATTTCTAGTTACATTTTGCTCTTTCTTCTTGTTCTGACATATTAACCCACCATTAAAGTCTTGCTCAATTTTGTTTGTTCTTTCTTCTCTCTCACACTTGAAAGAAAGGAGAGCTTCCGCCAGGAAGAACCGTCGCTTCCAGCTCAAACACACCATATCCGTTTCAAGATGCTGAGATAGAGAGGGAGCTCAAGGAATTGAGACAGAAGGCCAAGGACTTCTAAGTAAGAAACGTCAAATTTTGCTTTAATTTAATATCCTCTGTTTTTACATTTGTAATTGTATAGTGAAAGGCCAAACAGATTTAATTAGATACTCGATTAAAAAAAAAACCAAGGTTTAATCAAATTGATTCTAGAGATGTATCATACTTAATGTATACTTCTGTGTGATAACTTTGGGATTAATGTTTGACAGCCGATAAATGTATATTGAGATGGGTTTTGGCAATTATCATTAATGGTATATGGTGTCTTCCACAAATAGTAGTTATTCATTAGAACGTACATTCTAAGTGCTAATACTGCTAGAGACTACAGATGAAACGACAGATCTTCTCTGGTCGTCGAAGTGATCATTCAACGTGAGAGGCAACTAATGGCTTTTTATTTCACGGCATATGCAGATTGTGGTGCTAAAAATACAAAAGAGTTCAATATTGAGAATTCGAACGTTAATAAATTTACATTTTTATCTAAAAATATCACAAAAATATAATTTTCCCCTAATTTCTTTTGTAACTGTTAGTCTGCTAGTAATTATTATTCTTATGATTTATCCCTTCATCATCACTATGTTATATATAAGCATGCTTTTCTTATTACCCATCTTTTCTTATAAGTTATTCTTTGTAGTATTTTAGTAGTTGTTTTATGCCGCAGTCTGTATTAAAGTGGAAAAATGAAAAGGAAAAATAAAAAATAAAAAGCCAGGAAAGAGTCATTGTGATGTTTTCCATGCAAATTGTCAACGAAATACGACATGTCGTTGTCGAGCAAAACTAAACTACATAACAACGCCATCTCGACTGAGTAACTGACCTATGAGACGACATGTCCTTTACTTTTGTAAGTGAAACGGCATTCTATGAAAGAAAAACGCACTGCCGATTATGTTTCTTAAGAAAAGAACAAGTCGTTTACATATATCTGCGAGTAGGGGTGTACATTGGTCGGTTTTTCTTGATTCAGTGATCGAACCGTCAATTTTGCAGATAACTAGAACTGAAACAGTCCAATTGCAGATAACTAGAACTGAAACAGTCCAATGGGGGTACAAAACCGAACATCAATTGAACCGTCATACTCAATCAGTTCGGTTTAATTTTAATGGTCAACCGAAAGACTTTTAAATATTTTTACAATATTTTTAAAAACATTTTGTTTCAAGTATTTTTACAAAATTAGTAGTAGATAGAGTAACTTTTAAGTATTTTTACAGTATTTTAATCGAAAGACTAGTAGATGGAGTATTACTTTTAAGTATTTTAAAATATTTTTAAAAATATTTTTTATGGCAATTTATATTTTTAGTTCGGTTAACTGACCGAAATCTAAAACATGAAATCGAAACCGAATTGAGATACTAAGGCTTCGTTCACTTTGTGGATTTGAGTTTTCAATTCGAGCTGAGATGTACTATTTTCTGAGAGTTTTTCACTGTAGCAGAAAAAAGTTAGATGTGACATTTTCTGAGAGATTTTTACTATAGAAACCTAAAATTGAAAACTCAAATTGGTGAAATGAACGAAACATGAGTCTTAATTGACCACCACCGTTCAATCGTGACATAACACCTACTTTTTTAGTCAGTTTCGGTCGGTTGTTATCGGTCTCACTCAGTTGGCTCTTTTTTTGTACAACTCAATCCGCAAGAAAGTCATTTATAATATTTCAAGTCATTTATAATATTTCAAGGTGAAAGGAAATATAAACGACATTTATTTCATTTTACGGTTCAAACCTTTGTCGTCCCGACGAAAATCGTCTGACTCCTAATAAACGGCATGGTGTTTGTTCTTCAGGTCAAGTAACATGTCCTTGTGTCGTTTTAGAAGACGTGACAGGCTCAAGGCAAACCGCCGGGTCGGTGCTTTTTTTTTTTGGTAAGTCATTTTTCATCTTATTAGCGGGTCCTTA
Organism: Morus notabilis; assembly: GCF_000414095.1. Lineage (NCBI taxonomy): Eukaryota > Viridiplantae > Streptophyta > Magnoliopsida > Rosales > Moraceae > Morus > Morus notabilis. The sequence goes on along the minus strand of NW_010360036.1, from coordinate 526,139 downwards.
ATTTACGCGGTGAAATAAAATAAGTTTTTTCTGATTTCTTGTAAAACAATCACATGTGAAGCTGTTATGCAATTTTTTTTATGAGAAAAGTTGTTATGTAATTAGAAGCATAAAAAATTTGGAAAATAAAGCATTTAATAATTGACAAATCAAAAATTGTGATTGTGCGGCGGTCCAAGTCCAACTGTCACACTTAAATGTTAACCCAACTTTTTATGCGTTTAATTGTAATAGAGACTATTGGTGGCCATTGGTGACAGTTCTATTATTGCTGACTATTAGCATGACGTTACTCATTTTTTACTTTTGTCGAATCAGATGGGCCTTATTTTAACTTGAAAGATTTCCCTCTTTTTTTTTACCCTTTTTTCTCTTTATTCCTAAATGGAACCCTATTCGGGTGCATAAGCTTTAAAATTCAATGGGTTATATCGGGCGCGTTTAGAATTTTTTTAAAATAATTTTATTTTTTATATAAAAATAAAAATAAAAATATTTTTAATCTCAGACAGAAATTATTTTTAAAAATACATTTAGTAATTTTATTAAGAGATTGTTTTCAGTGTAAAAAACTCATTAATGTCTCTCTTTCTCTCTCTCTGCTCGAGAGAGGAGAGAATGAAATAAAAAATGAAAAACGACTAAAAGTCATTTTTTATTTCTCTCATTTTACACTAACCCAAAAAATCATTTTTATTTCTTTTTCTGTCTTTATTGCGTCAAACACCGTTTTAAAAACGTTTTTTTTTTTTTAAAAAAACGTAAAAAATAAAAACATGATCAATTCTAAACACGGTCATTGTCTTCAATATTTAAATCAGGTGCCATCTGGGTAATTTCCTCTAGCAATTTCAAAATTTTCTTGCCCAGTCCATTCAAATACAAGATCAAAGACCGATCAGTCAATTCAAAATTTCCAAGTTAAAGACTTAAAACTAATTACTCCGTTTCCTTACTCAAATTTCAAATCCACCTAATTGCTCCTGCACTATCCCTCTAGAAAAATCAACGGAAAAATTATAATGCTTATTACTTCTATTAAATAAGTATATTTTATTCTCCTATTTTTTTATATAAATATAATTTTAATGCGATCTAACGACCGCAAACTGTATCGATATAGAATCGTACGTGTAAGAACAGAGAGCAAATCTTTCCATTAATAGACTTTTTATTTAATGGACACAGTGGCATACAAGTAATTTTCAGGAGTTCAAACTTAAAAGCCGTTGACAAATTCAGCTAGCTGCTACTTGTACATGTCATCAAACTGCGTGACCGTTTCAGAGATCCTTGGTCAACACGTAATCCAATAAAAGCCCACCAGCAAAAAGCCTCCGCCTAACTCCAGGCAAAAAACTCTATGATCCCAAAATCGCTATAAATACTGGTCACACTTTATAAACTCTATACCGCCACAAGTTATAATAACCACCTTCAAAGCTCCTCTATCGAATAAATACATTTTCTCAGCTTAAAAGGGGGAAAAAAAAAAGAAGCCAAAACCACAAAACTAAAGAGGTATATTTCAAAAGATGAATTTCCTAAAGAAAAGCACCCTCTTGATTGTTGTTTTTGTTGTCACTCTGGCCTTTTTGAGCCAAACAGGGGTCGAAGCAAGCAGGGTTCTATCCGAGAACTTCACAAGGGCTAATCACATCCAGACGTACTCTTCATCGGTGTATGAGAAGGCCAAGTTTACCATGTCGTGCTGGCTCGAGCGGCTAGCCTCGGGTCCCAGCCCCAGAGGCCCTGGTCACTAGTGGATGTTTAGTTCATGTATTCAGAATTATGATTCATGACTATTCTCATTTTACGTGTATTTTTTGTGAGAGAAAATCACTGTAGAGAATTATGAATCATAATTCAGAATCATTGACGAATACAGAAAACAAACGTCACGTCTGCAAGATAGTTTGAAGGTTACAAAAGTGACCTATCCCTCCGCTCATACAAAGCAAACTCTAAAGCAATCATATAAGATACATGTTGTATTTTCATCTTTATTTTTTCCCTTTTTTTTTTGTTTTTTTTTTGTAATAATTAGGATGGCTATAAGATGTTGTATATTGGATCACACATGTGCAGCAAATACTGCAAATAAAAAATAAGATTCTTTTGTTCAGATAGACAAGACTTGTAATGATGGTACTCATGATTATCGCAGTTCCTACATTTCACTTGACAGTGGTACTTTTAGCCTCTTTGATCGTTTCCAATTGTTTCCTTGTTATGTAACATGTAATATGCATGCATGACGGACAAACAATACGACTTTAATTAATACTGCTCTAATAACTTTTTTTCCCCTTTTTATAGGAAATAATAATGCGCTTGCTATTGGATTTATAACATTATATAATGATCCGTTTATTTTACTAGTTCGAATTACGATACAAATTTTATTTTTTTTTTTTACGATATTTTCTCTTATAAAAATTTAAATTCAACATTTTTTTCTGTTACAGTATTTTCTCTTACATGAATTCACCTTTTAAGCTCAAATTCACTACTCAGACAAACAAAACGAATGAAACCACTACTTTAAATAGTTTATTTAGCACTATTTTCAACTCGAACAAACAAAACGAATGAGACTATTACTTTGAATAGTTTTATTTAGCACTATCAGCGCTAAACACCATGACTCGTATTGTATAGGTTCCACATGTGAAATCCAAACCAATTTGTGAGAAGTAGTAAACACTGATGACGTTATTCATTTATTCTTCTTGTCTGTGTCTTTCATGCTTTCGATTTTTAAAATTGAGCTAGTAGTCAATTTATTACTATTATTTTTTTTTTTGTATGCGCGAACTAAAAAAGTAGCTGAATATTAACATATTTAACGCATGCAAAAGTCAGCCCCACATCGTAAAAATTGTATATATGGAAATGACTGAGTATAGCCTTGCTTGATTCGCAAGGGACTACGTCAAACAGAATTTTAAGATATTATTAATTACCATGTGAAATTCAACTTTTTGACTAAATCAAGATTTTGCTTGAATGGCACACTATTTAACTTGCCACTATTAGTAAATTCCTAATAAGGTCAAATATAAATTAAAGTAAAATATATTCGTTTGACTCAATAGATAGACCTTCAAAGTAAACAAGTTTATGCTACCAAATTCACCCACGAGTTTATGTACAATTCATGTTATAAAATTTATAACAGTGGAAACTTATTTAGAAAGTTATAAAATTTCACACATATAAGATAATGATTAAACAAAAAAAAAAAAAACTATAGTATCTATAATGACGATTGAATAAATGCATCTTAATAGGAAATGAATTGGCTAGTTAGGTTCAATAATGACCTTTATACCCTTGTTGAAGTACAAAAACTGGAAGGGAGGCATTTCCTCTCTATATATATCTAATAGATAGAGGAATAAATTCAAAAAAAAAAAAATAGATAGAGGAATTATTCAGTACACTTGGTGTACCACGTCATATTACTTATCTGGTATACTCGGCCAATGAGATTGTATCATTTGGTACACCCATCCAATAAGTTTTTCACTTTTTATTTTTCTCTTTCAGTACACCGGGTGTACCACGTCATATTGTTTATGTGGTACACCTGACAAATGAGATTGTATCATTTAGTACACCATCTAATAAGCTTTTCACTTTTATTTTTCTCTTTTCTAATAGGTAATACCTCTTAGGAAAGAGAAAAATAAAAAGTGGGGGGTTTATTAGACGAGTGTACCAAATGATACAATTTCATTAACTTAGTAATAGATAATAGAAATAGATGATAGATACAAACACACAGAGATATCCAAATGTGGTAGGTAGAATTAGTTAGACGAGGTGTGATACAGCTTGTATCCTTCAAATTTAAGTTATCGATATTCTTTAATCAAACAAATAAATATTTATTTTTAGGAATAGAGATTGAATGTGGAAAAATTTATTAGTGTATGATATGTTTGTCTTACTTATTGATTTTGATAGATCCTATAATTCCTAGTTCATTATCATATCTAGCTGCTAACACGCCATTTTGACTTTTCAATGGACGTCTTATACCTTTTAAACACGTGTCCCAATATTCGGAGTTGGAAAATGATAGTTGTATTGAATATTCACAATTTTATGTATATGGAGAAATAGGGTACAAAGTTTTTTTGTAAATTTGTTTTTTTGACGAATTAAAAAAATAGATATTGGAAAACTTCACGTTTATTTCATAGATTACTTACACGTAATTTCCTGTTATAAATTATTGTTCTCTTCAAAGTTTAAATTACAATTTGGGTACGTTAATTATCATATGAATCCATATGTGTTATTTATACTTACAGAGGGAGACAAATCTTTACAACATGCTTATACAGACCAGGGGCTAATACCAAAAAAAAAAAAAAAAAAAAAGAATAAATTGAACCGGAAAAAAGAAAAAGAAGAAAATTCAAAACATGCTTCTGTCTTTGACTTTTATTGTCCCTTTTTTTGGACGGGACTCCTTGATTTTGGAGCTTGGATTGTTTTTCTTTTCCACACAAGGCACATTTTTCAGACAAATATAAGCAAATTAATGTGTACTTTCCTTGACGTTTGAGCCCAATACTCTTTTTGTCTTTCAACATATTGCACTGTAAAAAATAAGAGAGTTTTTTTTTTAATACGTTAACGTATCAGTACGTTAAATTTTTTATTTTTAAATTTATATAAAATTATGTAAAAATTAAAAAATATATAAATTTAATAGTTAAAAAAATTTAATTTATCGATACGTTAAGTGTACTAGATAATTTTCTAAAAATAATTGTAGAACACTTTATAGTTTCTACAATTTTACCACAAATTACTTAAGATGCCGCATACACAAAAATACGCATGTATATCTCTAGTTAAAAAAAAAAAAAACACATATACAGAAAATCAATTCTTGTATGTTTGTAAATTCTTAGAAATGGTATGTTTTGAAATTAAAGATTGGCACAAGGTCAGAAAGTACCCTTTTTTTTTTTATTTAACTATTGATTTCACGACATCACTGACCTATTTTCTTGATTCAAACTTCAATATTTTATCGTGCCAAAGATTATGAAGCAACATATTTACTATTATAGATTATAGATGTGGTAGCATATTAGAATTAACACATATATAATTCTTCTATTATTATAAATAACAATGCTAAAAACCACAAAAATAAAATCACATGGATTGATTTTTCATCTTTAATTTTAAAATAAAATTCAAATTTTCATAAGAGAAAACACTATAAATAAAAAGGTGAAATTGTGATTCAAACTTATAAAAAGAACGTGTTGGGATTTGATTGTCAACTTTGTTTTGATTCTCAGATTTATTGATTGTTTGAGTGATTGGTATTATTTTGAGTGTGATAATTTGATTGATTAGATTGAGATGAGCTAGAGAACTTAAGAATATGCTCTTTTTAAAAATTGTATAAAGTTATTCTTTGTGAAAGTCAAGATTTGCTTCAAGTTGGTAAATTGGCGATTGATGATTTGATTGCTATGGATAAGATTAAGCTGGTTGGACGAATTTCTCTTGTTGCTGAGGATCACGTCGGGGTTCGTGAGGCTTTACATGGAAAGACTTCAAAAATTAACGTGATTAATTTTTCAGATCAAATTTTTGACAGTAATGTTGTAAAAATTGTTGCAATAAGTTTTTGCAACAGTTCGAGTACAGTAGTTTGCTTTGAAGTCATTTGACACCTGTTTTGATTGTCTATTTATCTGAAATCTCAAGGCCCCGTTCATTTCGCTAATTCAAGTTTAGAATTCGAGTTTTGTTACAGTAAAAAGCTTTTAGAAACAGTCACATATAGCTTTTTTACTACAGTAAAAAGCTCTCACATAAAGTCACATCCAATTTGAATTAAAAACTCGAATCAGTGAACTAAATGGGCCCTTGCTTATTTTCTGTACACCTTTTGTAGCAATTTTTTTGAGCAGCTGTGCGTGTGAGATTGGGGTGTGTAATTGTAATTTCATTAATTCTTCGGGAGAGAAATTTTATTGAAGGGATTTAACGTTGTAAATTGAGGGGATCTCGCTGATCAAGTCTGTTAAGAAATTACAGTTCGCATGCGTCTTGTCTTGAGAGGGAGTCTTGGAGAGTCTAAGTCCAATTGAGTTGTAAGTTCGAGTTCTTAGTGGATTGATAATCATTTGGGCGTGACTCCGCGGAATAAGTGGTTACCGAACTGCGATACCAATCTCTTGTACCTATTTTCTATTTTGAGTTCTATATTCATTTGTTGAATTAATTTTTAACAACAAACTTGATAAATAGACTAAACCGATACCAACAGAATGGACCGTTTCCCATCACTCCTAGCAGTTAATTAAGGATAGAAAAAAAAAAAATCCTTTCTCAAAAAAAAAAAAAAAAGTGAGAAAAAGCAATGGAAAAGTCTGGCACATGCTCTGACTTCAAAGAACAAGTTCAACGACAACAATTACATAGTTCATGACTAAGGAAAGAACGTGGAAATGGTCTTCTTCATAGTTTCAACCACTTAGCTTGAATTGACTCCATATCTGTCGGAAAAAGAGAAGCCCAAAAAAAACCAGTAAATCCAAGAACGATATATTTATTTACATATTCAAACTTTATAGCCACCCACGTATTCAAAGTTCAAACTTATGAACTTCTTCTTCTTTATTTTCTTTTTAACTGTTTGTCATTGCTTAGCAAATTTAACTCGGCTACTTGTATTACATGTCAGCTGTGACTCTACCACAAAGTAGTTGCTTGTTCAGCAAGTAAAACCTGACCAATTAGTCATGCACTATGGATGCAATTCAACTCTCTCCATACACATGATTTCATGCTATAAAAACTCTTGGCACCCCACGACATAAGCATTTCTAATATTCTACACACACAAAAATAACACAACTCCCTTTCTCCATTAGAAAAAAAACAAAAGAAATTACCAATTTTCAGAGCTTTTAGAAGAAGATGATGAAGTTGAGCGAAAGGAGCATGGTTTTCATCATCTTGGCCATGTTGATGGTGTCGATCTTGTGCCACGCCGGGCGGGTCGGGGCGATTAGGGTGTTGCCTGAGGCTGGGGACAAGTTCTTCCTGGCGAGATGGCTTCAACGGCTAGATTCAGGGCCTAGTCCCAGTGGCCCTGGTCACTAATATCTCTTTCTACATAAGTGGTCTTTTCATGTTGCAAAAATTCATATATAAACTATATACCTCCAGATTCTTTTCTTTTCTTTGTTTCTTTTGAGTGTATTTTTTTTTTTTTTTTGCAGTCGTACGGACATGAAGGAATCATGTATACATAGAACTGTTGTACGTTAAACAAAATCAAAATTCTTAATTTGTTCAATTAATGAAGTAGTTGTTTCTTTTTGTCTCCTAATTTAATGAATAGTTTATTGACGTATCTATGTCTTGTGCCTCTCTTCTAAAGTTGCTTTAATGAATTTTATGTCCATGATTCCAAGTTCTCTGCTTGTTTTATTAGCTCGGATCATAATCCAGCTAATTGAGATGATCAATAAGTTCTTAAGTTTTTTTTTCTCCCCCTTCAATTGTAGCTAATTCACGTTTACGGTTGTGTAAATAAAGTTATTCTTCATTTACAAACAAGAAAAAGCTTAATTGACGTATTAGTAGTTGATTAATTTATAATCAACTGTATATCATCAAAACTAGTGAATTTGTACCGAATCATGTAAGCCTTATTTGGATAGTTAATTAAAATAGGCTATTTGTTCTTTGTGCCTACTTTTAATATATGCAAGTCATAAATGCGTGTTGATTCCTTCTGTTTTATGGACTGGAAACATACAGACAAAAAGAACAGCTATAAATTAATTTTCATAAAACGACATGAAACGAAAACAAAAATCATTCTTGTCGTGACTTGAAATATTGTCTGAAAAAACAACTAGGTACCCTTCTAACCTTGTAAATTAACTCTTCCCCTAAGCTTGAAATTGGCACCTCAGGCGTGATTTACTAATCCAATATTTCACCATAAATTTTCCCTAATTATGGACCATGATGGGACTTATTCTCACTCACTGTTGAATTAGGAGGTAAAATAGAACTTTTTTTTTTTTGGCGAAATAAAAACAAATAACAGAGAGTTTGGATAACAAAAGTAAATAACGGTGAATTCAGAATTTACCGACAAATCATAGATTTATCGTATGACCAATTTAGTAAATTTGAGATTTATCAAGTAAATCAAGAATTGCCCATGATAAAATTTAATAAATTTAGAATTTATCCAAAATAAAAAAGATCATGCAAGATTTACCTTAACTTCGTACCAACTTTTTCTCATAAAATCTTATATTATATACATTTTGAATCAATATTTGCCTTTTAATTTACAAAATTTTTATTAGTTTTTAGTTCATAAACTCAATTTTCACCCGTACAAATCTTATTTAGAATCCAATATATTGTTTATTAATTTTTTATACGATGTGGGGCGCATAACTCTCATTTTATTATCAATAAATGAAATCATGAGTCACGCACACGACCACTTAAAGCTAGCCATAAATAATGTTTATTAATAAAAATACTAAATATGCTATTTAGTAGTGTAAAAACTCAAAATTAATTTTTTAACTACCATATATTTTATTTTATTTTTTGGGGGGTGGGGAGAAATAGTCATATACTCAATGTACCTGAAATAAGAGGCACTAATAACGCGTCAAAATAGTTTTTCCACGCAACTACAAACTGTCCCTTCTACTTCCTAAATCCTACCTAGTACTAGTCAGGAAAAGCAAGTAATATCACTTACCAACATTAATATATTAGATGGATGAACCTCTCAAATGTGAACGTAAAACGGCTTGTTATTTTAGAGTTTAATTTGAGTATAATTCTTGAGTTAAATTTGAATTATAATTTGAGTTAAACTTGTAACTTGAGTTTGTGTTTAGTTGTGTACATTTGAGTTATGGTTTGAGATAAGAATCTTTTTGAGTTTGTGTTTGAGTGAGTCAAAACTTAAATTTGTATTTAGATAGTATTTTAATAAAAACTCAATGTTGATGAAAAATTTTAATATGGTATATGGGTTGGGTTTTATTCGTCTTTTCGTTGTCAACGCATAGAAAAAAAAATCATCTCAATCAGAATTAAAAGGAAAAAGTTATAGCATTTTTAAGAATTGAAAAAATATTGTTTATTAATTTGAGTTCGAGTTTCTGAACTCGAGTTGAAGGGAAAACTTGAACTCGAGTTTTAGTCCTAAACTCGAATTTAAACTTAAAAGAACATGAACTCGAATAAAATTATAACTCGAGTTACATTTTTTTGAGTTTTTCACTCAAAAGAACAAGCCTAAAAATAAGCATGGTTTCTCAGAAACATCCTTATTCTAAAACAATTCATTTAATCGATAAAGTTGATCAATAAACCATTTCAAACATTTTACCAAATTTACAAAATTTGCAAAATGAGATTGGTTTCTCAAATGTGAACGTAAAACATTCAAAATGAGTATGGTTTCTCAGAAACATCCTTATTCTAAAACAATTCATTTGATCGATAAAGTTGATCAATAAACCTTTTCAAACATTTTACCAAATTAATTTGAAGCTTGTATATATTTGTGCATGAAGTCTTATTAGCACACGCCACACCAAGACTGAAGCGCATGAATTGGCGAGTAAATATATACGACTAATTAGAACTATATATGTAGTTGACTGGGAAAATATGTTGGAAATCTATGTTTAGTGTTACAAAGCAAAACGCCTTTTATTTCAAAGTGTGAAAATTGACGCATTCAAATATTAGGAAAAACACTTGCAAATGGCCAATCCAGTTCTAGGTCAACACGTACGTAAGTCCTTATTATAAAGTCCATCCCAACAGCCCGCCAAAAAGCCCGAAGTCAAACAAAAGACTTTTGGTAATTATGTAGACCCCACATTCCACATAACGCTATAAATACTTCCCAGTACCAAACCTTTTCTTCTCAAACATATTCACAAACAACCTTGGTACTAACATATATACAAAGTTCATCGCTTTCTTTTCACTCGCAAGTTTTTGACAAAACTGATACATAGTTTTCCCAGATATGAATTCCGCAAAGATCACTTCCCTTTTGATCATTTTTGTCCTCGCCGTCGCCGTCTTGAACCTCGTCGGCTCAGCCGAGGCGGGCAGAGTGCTTTCGGAGGATTTTGGCGGTGAAAATCACCTGGAGAAGTACCCTTCTGTTTATGAGAATGCCAAGCAAAGCTTGACATTTTGGCTTCAACGCCTGTCCTCTGGCCCAAGCCCCAGCGGTCCCGGTCACTAAGAGCTGATTAATAATTATAATTATAACACCTCTCAAAGTTATGTAGAAATTACATAGAGATTATTAGTTCTAGTACTTTTTCCTTTTCTTTTTTTTTTCTTTTGTTCTTTTATTCTTATAGATTATTCTTTTGTTCTTAATTTCTTCAGGTCTTCTTGATCATGTATTCTTTTAAAGATATTCTTTTGTTCAATCATACAAATGATTCTTAATAAAAGTCTACTATTGATGAAGTATCATGAAGTGCCCTGATAATCAAGAGTCAAGAGTGACAGCTAACAGCTATAGGAAAATTAGAAATTTGTTATTCATTAACTCTCGTGATACATCTGCTCGAAAAAAATAATAATAATAACCATTGTTTTCATCATCTTATTATTTATGTCATTAAAAAGTATTTTCATAGAATATAAAATGTATCCTGTTAGAAAAAAAAATATATATATTCTATCAAAATATGAAAGATATCATACTAGAACGATAATGATATAAGTGATGCATTTAAAATTGAAAACAGAAATAAAATAGTATTATCTTTATGACATTCTTGAATTTCCCAGAAAAAAGAGTGCTCTTACATGTGGCAAGAAATTAAATGGAATTGTCTCATGGTAAAAGATTAAATTGGGCATATATTATGACAATTTTGATACACTAGTATACATGTGGTGACGCAATTGCGATAAATAACATTTTTCATTTCAAAATGAAATGAGTACGAAATTTTTTTAATTTTTTTTCTTCTCTTAGTTGCAGACGACAATATCGTTTGATCAACCATCGAAGAATTCTCTGTTACTACTTACTGCATTAAATTCTAGCCCAGCCTCCATCTACGAAGTAAAGATCTAAAACCACTTATTGATGTATTTCTCACTTCCGTAAACCAATGTCTAAGGACTTCTTTATTACGTCAAAGAACCCAAGTCAGCCTTATCAAGGTCTAAGGACTTCTTTATTACATGTTAACCAATGGATTCGGATCATACGTTCAATAATCAGTGTCTAAATTAATGCCTAATTGACCAACCAAACACATTAACTCATTTTTTCGCGACTAGAGCAAATAGAATTCCACTTTTCAGCACTTTTGACTAGGGGTGTAAATCGGCCGGGTTCGGCCAAGGTACCCCGTAGGTTTGGGCCGAGCCGATATTGTCAGGCTTAAAGAAAACTGAGCCGTGATACCCCGTAGAGCCCCAAAAGCCGAGATGCAACAACAGCTAGGGTTCGACCCGGCTCGGCTCGGGTAGTTGGCTTGCTTGTCATATGTGCTGTGTCAACTCCAACAGGAAAAGAGAACAAAACGGCCAACTTTTGCAAATCAATATAAACAAGACAATTTACTTTTGACTTTTGAGGAAGAGAGACACAAGAGAAACGAATGGAGTTTTGAGAGGATGATAAGGGGTCTGCTCATGTAAGGAGAAAAATTGATTGAGAAATAAGAGAGAGAATAATAGGAATTTTGATCTTTTGGGGAAGGAGATGGGAGACAAAAGAGGCGATGGCGGCAATGGTAGAGTATATTCATAGGGCTTACAAAATTTTTATTTATTAATGCCTTTTATTTTCAAAAACAACTTTTCTATTGATTAATGCTTTTTATTTTTTTTTCTTTTGAAAATATCTACTGCACATTAAATGATATAATATTCATTTATATACGCTAGAAAACTGAAAAAGTTAAAGATATAAAATTCATTTATATAGCATAGAAAACTAAAAAAGTTGAAAGCATTTTACATTTATTTTGGCCGGGTTCCGGGATATCGAGTATCGTAATCACACCACCGCAAGCTGAGCCGAGAATCTCAGTTTTTATTAATTTGACCCCGATTTAATTTTTATTGCTAGAAAACTCACGAAATTTGGGTGAACTCGGGTTGGGTCGGCCGGGTTTCTCGGGTTATCAGGGATTATGTACACCCCTACTTTTGACATTGGAGGAAATTGAAAAAAATAGAGAATTTATCCTTAAGATTACATGAGTCTGGACTTTTATATCATACTCTTAATAAATATATTTTTATTAGTATAATTATTTAACTAAAAAAGTTATAAATAAAAAATAAAAAATAAAAAATCTAATCCATACACTTTAACATATATTTGTCAAGATGAATCTCTACCACTAAATCTAATGGGCCAAGTCGTAAACCCAATAAGGTCCATTGAATGGCATACCAACTCCAAGTCCAAGATAATACTAGCCAGGGCAAATCCACAACTACCAAAACCCACCAAGCAAGAGCATGTATAAAACTCTTTAGGCTTCCGTGGGAATCAGAACTCAAACTTTTTAATATAATGTTTTCTCTCACGAAAATTTAAATTTAATTTTTTCTATTATAGTATTTTCAATCACATAAATTCACTTATTTCAATTCAAATTCTCAATTTAAATGAGTAAAACAGGGCGCGCGCCCTTAAACATTTGACCTTCACTTCACATGGCATGATGGAACAAAATATCACAAGGTCATTAAGGTCCCGTTCGGTTCGCTAATTCGAGTTTTTAATTCGAGTTGAGATGTGATGTTATATGAGAGCTTTTTACTGTAGTAAAAAGTTAAATGTGACTATTTCTGAGAGCTTTTTACTGTAGTAAAACTTGAATTCTAAACTTAAATTAACGAAATGAACGGGGCCTAAATTCAGGTGAAGCAGTAGTTCGAATGATGGTTTTATACAAAATGACAGTCGTTTTGAGAACGGTGATGGTGTCGTTGGCCATATATGATGAGCCACAACATTATATATAAGAAAGACTAGAAGACAGGAACGTACATTAGACATTATGGTGACCGAGTATTTTGGGCATGCTAATCACTTTTAGACACGTCGACACAGAGCCCCGGACTATCGCAATTTGGCTCCAGAGTATTTTAGACGCCCGTTTAGATCATAGGTTTCAACAAAAAAAAAAATTTAAATAGAAATTTAAATTTTAAGAGAAAAATCTTATAGCAAAAAAGTGTGAACATTAATTGAACCTATGAAACAATCACATAAAGACTTCTGCGATCAAACTTTCTGGCATAAAAAAAATGGTAGTGTAAAGTGTGTGTATATATGTATATATATATATATATATATATTTTTTTTTTTTTACCACCGAAGTTTGGTAGATGCCTCCAATTCTAGCTATAGTTCTAGTCTACTAGAGGCTCGCGGTCACTAGCTCACATAGCATGCAGCGTAATTTTTTAAGAAGTTTGGCTATATATATATATATAGTCTATATATATTATATATATAAGAATTTTAAGAGACGAATGTAAGATGATTCAACTTTTACTCGATGATATGCATGAATTAGTGGGGATGAGATGGCACTTTGTTATGCATACAATGATAGCTAGATAAATTATCATAAAAGTATCTTTTATATATGACATGTTACAAGTAATTAATAACATATAATTTTATTATTATGTTGGTACATATTACTACAGTATATAGCTAGCTGCCTAGCTGCTATGATCAATTAAGATTTCAATTTTCGCATGTTGAGACCGTTTGCCTGTGAACAAATTAACTACTGTTAAGAATCCATGGTAATTATCTGTGAGAGGCATGCGCATAAAAATTGAGAAATGATCAAATCTTCCTATGACTTTACCCATATATACTGAAATTATTATAAATCTTTTTTTTTTTTTTTACATTCGACTCTTCTCATTGTAACTCGATTGATTACAGAGATAAAGTGGACAAATTTGATATGCATCAATTCCATAAGATTGTAGTGTGGTATCTAATATTAAGCTCTAATATACATTGTTCATCATCCACACCACGTTGATTTTCCTAATTTCTCCTCGAAGAAAAACCAATATTTCATATATATATATATTGTATATATATTTATATTTATGTACAATAGTTGTACGTAGTATTTACATGATATTTTGTAAAACATAGAAAGAAGCACTTTTTTTCTTTTCTCGCTTTCTATCTGTCAAATTTTCTGAAATTCTGTTAGTAACTGGATTTCCGTTAGAAAATAATATGTAGCTTTCTACTGTCTGATATAGATATATATATTTTCATATCTGCTTAATTTCTTGTTTCTAAGGCTAAGCTTCATCAACAAAAAGATACACAAACATAAAATATCCTATAAATATGTATTTGTAAATTATGTATTATTCTTCATTTCCTTGTATGCAATTCACAAAGAAGCGCACACAACAACAATAAGATCCAAACATCAGAAGATAGAAATTCAGATAACCTTGAATTTCCTTAAATATTGACTGTATAATATTTGTATGCTTATTAATTATAGTATAATAGTTCTCTAACATATATTCTAGCTAGCAAGTAAGGTTTTCGCCAGGATCAACACCCAATTGGTTACAATACTCAGTGTAGTACTCAATGCGCTTCTGAACGGTGGTGGGGTTACCGCCGTCGCACTCGAGAGCGCCGTTAATTGCACGAATGGTGGCTCCGAAGCCTTCACCGATGACGGGGCGAACATTTTCCATCCAATACCACAAGGCTGTCTTGAAGGAGATGACGGGGTCGTTGGCGACAGTTTCGGGAGAGTTTAAGCCGTCGAATCCAATGCTTTCGCCGGCAGGACCGTAGTTGAAGTTCCAAGATAATTGGATTGGTCCGCGACCGTAGTACTTCTTCTCCGGGTTGCATGGATATTGTGTGTTTGTCTCGTCACAGTAGTCACCTGACGCCCCATTTATCTCTTCTATATAGCAAAAATCTGCAAAAAGATTTTTTGTTAAAAAAAAAAAAAATGAGATCCTATACTTTTATATGTTTAGTTCTTAATTAATTTCAAGAATATCCCCGAATTTTACTATTTAAAGGCCCGTTCTTAATTACAATTCAAATTTTATAGACATTGTATTTTTTCTTATAAAAATTTGAATTTTTATTTAAATTTTCTATTCAAACCTACAAACTAAATATGCCCTAATAATTTTGGTGATTTTCTATAATATTCAATCACATATCTCCACTGAATTATAGAATTTTTATTATGCCTCTGTTCAATGCTAGCTAAATAATAACTATGTCCAGATCACTCAATTAGGAACACAATATTTGACATTTATTAAGAGTTTCTGGACCCAAAGTCGGAGAAATTAATGATTAATCTAACTGATCAAATGCTAGACTTGATTCACTTAGAGGGAAAAAAAGAGAGAGCAAGATAATGAGCTAGTAAAACAACAAAAAGAAATTAAACTAATTTGAGTTGCATCTTATTATTTTTTCTTTTAATTAAAAAAGAGATCAGTGGTGTTCTCATGTCCCTATTCAGCGCTATAAGAGAAATTTACAGAACTATAGGTGGACGAGAAGAGACGACCTAGGAGTTGCATCTCATTGAAAATGAAATTTTTAGGTTCAATTTTGTTTTGTGTATTACGTATATATTAGAAGTGATACAGAATCTTATAAGTTGTATATATATCAGAGGCGTACTATAAGCATATATGTAGCAAATGCATAATCACATATCTATTGTATTTCAAAAATAAGAATCAGATGCGAGACAGAAAGAATATAAAGAGGGAGGTATGAAATCTTACGTCCAGTCTCGTGCGTGACATGGCCAAAGAAGGCTGCAATCTCGCGCTTAGAGTCATCAATGGAACCAACCTGACCAAACTCAGGGTAGGAATTGGCAGCCTCAAGAAAAACCTCTCGCGAGTAGAAGTTCTTGCCAGCGCAGCCGGCATCAGCCTGGTCGATTATGCCGTTGAAGAACTCCGGCGTCACGATGTCCGCCACGGACACATTGTGAGTGCTCGGCGTCAGCGGCTGCGTGTTGCACGGTCCCTCCTGGCACCCCGTCCCGCAGTAGTCGTCGCTTTTACCGCAGTATCCGTACCGGCTGCAGCACTCGTCCGCCGCACACCCGCAGTTTTGTGCCATCAACCGGGGCACGGCCCCGGCGAGAATCGCTAGGACCACAATTAGGGTAGGTGCACAATTATTTCTACTTCTTCTAAGAGGAGCCATTTTATTTTGTGTGATGGGAAATGAAGGTTATGAGTGACCCTTTTTATAGTGAAATAGATGTAAGTGGAATTATAAATTTATATATACGTCAGACATATTATATTGTAGTGTGGATATATATTGATTGGGGCTTGTTAATTCGAAAAGTGAGATTATATTCCATTGTGAAGGCTTCAAGAGGCGTGTGTTTTACGGGTCTAAGGGGTTGACTTTTGACTTTTTGACGTCCTATAACAACTTATTGGTGCATTATAGATGTTGAGGTTATTTAATGGGGAAGAAGAAATCAAAATGTCAACATTGTGGTACGTCCCCTAACAAATGGTAGACCTCAGTGGAGAGGTTCTAGATCAAATGTCTAATGGACATATATAGGAATAGACTAATATGTAAGCGTATCTATATGTATATGTGTATTAGATATATAGATATACACTATGTATGTATATGTGTATGTAAATGGACATATATGTGTAAGTATATCTATATGTATATGTATATGTGTATTATAGATATGTATATTGGTTCATAAATTTATTACATTATTTTCTCTCATAAAAAATAATTTCTGTTTAAAATTTCTATTTAAACTTATGAAATCAGGCCAATAGAATAAGCAAAAAAGTATTGATGCATGGTCTATATTATCACACTAAAATGAAATGTGAATGGAAGAAATAGGATTTCGACTCTTAAGTTTATTAATTAGGCGGAAGAAGCTTCTTTATGGCGAATCTGTTTATAGGGCGTTGAATGTGGATTTTTTATTTTATTTTTTATTTTCTTGAGAGAGAGTATATGGAATTTAATATAAAGAAAAATTTTCTTATGGTGAATATTATGAAAGTATGTACGAGTATTCTTAAGATTTTACACATTGCTATCTTTTTCCAACTTCAAAAAAAAAAAAAAAAAATTGAATAACCTATGTTTTAGTTTTATAATTGACTAGGTTTTTCGTTCATGTTTATCATTTTTCCATCTCTAAATTCATCCCACCCATTTATCTTGAAAAGTCAATTTTTATGAGTGGCATTCATGAATTGGATCTTTTTTTCTCCGCATGCTTGTTCATCTCCATATATACGAATCACCCCATATTAATTACCTTCCTCTGACCAAAGTGTGTGTATATATATATATATTAATTACCTTCCAATCCATTAATGTGTGGAAGGTGTAGAAAATTCTTTACACGCATGTCGGCAAAGTGAAAGTCGGGACAGTTGTCAACCTTTTTCCCAATGATCAATAAATAAGTTGTCGGGTAGAATATCATGTGTGATCAAAATATTTATTGACGTTTAATTAGAGGATTTAAATTATGTGATTTGAATAATTTTTAATTTATATATATTTTTTATGAAAAAAAATATTATAACGAATCACGATTTATAATTTAAATGAGAGAATAAATCTCTCTACTAAACATCCAAGTCTGCACAGCCCAACGCCTGAAAAAAGCTACACATGGCTCTTCCTTGTCAATCGCAAGACATAGATGAAATCAGATAGCAAAATTAACGAAGTCATGTTCTGTATCTATAGTTTGACGTGTAGATTTTATTTTCTCACTTTTTTATTTAAATAATATTATATTATCTTAATAGAGTTTACGTATTAAAGAGAATATAGAGAGGAATAAAGAAAATAAAAAAAAATAATTTTGTTAGTATTTTTCTAAATGACAAAAATAACTTATATTTATTATCTTCCTTTCAAAAAGAAATATTTATTACTTAATAATAATTTTTATTACTGGTTATTTTATGATGTTGTATTTGTTATGTCTAATTCAATGATAGGTGAACTTGATACACGGCATTACAAAAAATTATAACATTTTTTACGATGAAAACGGGCATTCCATTATATAAACTACCTTTGGCGTTGTAAATAGACATGAAATTAGAAAAAAAAAAAAAAATCTTGAATTAATCTAAAAGGTCCTCGAATTTTATACTAAATTCCAGTTTGGTCCTTAATATTTAAAAACGTCCCAAAATTAAAATGGATATGTTTTTGGTGTGACAAAGTTGATCTTTCTAACACCTGGCTGATAATAAATGAAGAAAAACAACATCTCACGAAGAAAGGTAGAAGAAGAAGATAAATAACAGTGACTTTGAGGCAAAGTATATAATAAACATCATGGAGTAAAGTGAAATTTCGTGTAAAGCTGGTAAACAAATATTTTGTTTTTAGATTAACCCAAAACGCTATGTTTATCATTTGATGAAAAACGACAACAAGTTATTAAAACGATGTTTTCAAGTTAATGCAAATAACAGAATGCAGTAACCCTACACGTTGTTTATGTTTTTACCTCGCCAATACTGTTTGAAGTTTAAAAGCAAACTACATGCCGTTTTAGGTAAAACAACACAAATAGGAGAGGATTCGCGTCGACGATGTTCAAATTGAACGAAATATGTTAGAGGGGCTCAAGTGAATTTGGACAGCAACAAGGTCCGGAAGCACATGAGCGGTTGGGCTGAACGTGAGGCCCAAGAAGGGGAAGCCCAGGAGAACATTCAGGGTGAAACGACTGAGGAAGAGGGTCGTTTTGCAGCTGATGTCAACGGAGAGACCAAAGGAAGCGAGGAGGGGGAGGAAGGCAGATCTGGCAAGTCCCGTGTGACCAGGAAGCGCGTGAGGTCGCGTTGGCTTCGAGATTTCGTGATGGCAGAGCAGCGTTGAGCGATTTGCGGAAGTCCTTAGCACCATGACCGTTTTCTGTTTTGTTATTTTCCTATTTTCGAGTATTTTGTAAGAATCGACTATATAATGTAATGGGCTGTAATTTGTTGAGGATGTTGAATGAAGAGAAACCCATTTTGCGGAGTTTAGCACTGACTCGAAGAGTGCAAATCCTACTAATTTTAGTATCAAAATACAACAACCAGTTTATAAAATAAAAAATATGGGAGTCATTAAGGGCCTGTTTAGATCGCTGATTTGAGTTGAAAGATGATTTTATGTGAGAGATTTTTACTGTATTAAAAAAGTTAAATGTGACAGTTTCTTAGAGCTTTTTACTGTAGTAAAACTCAAATTTTAAACTCGAATCGGTGAAATAAACGGGGCTTAAATTCAAAATGACATGTTCTTTACAATTCAGCTCAAATTACATGAAGGAAAATAGAAAATGTCGTTTTACTTGTTTAGGTAAAAACGGCGTGTCATTGGATAAGGTAAAATAAAAAAAAATAAAAAAATAAAAAAACACAGGCTTACGGTCAACATCCATCTGGAAAAAACATACGACGTATAAGACACTATTAACAACATCTATACCAGATACGACACGTCCACTAAACGACATACGACATCTAGTTCAAGTTAAACAGTGCACGACATGATGAACAAAGACACAGCATACGACGTCTAGTTCAGGTTAAACAATGCAAACGACATACAACGTGCGGTTTAGTAAAATAATATGGTTGTTTATACTTCACAGTACTTGTTCACCACCAAGAGGATATAACGACGTGTAGCTATGGAGGAAAAGTGATACCAAACGTCATAAGGCATGGCATTTAACAAGACGAGTAGACGACAGTACATTAGAAGTCTTCAATATGAGATGACATGAAGCAAATAATTACTTATGCCCCGTTTATTTCACTTATTCGAGTTTAGAATTCGAGTTTTGCTATAGTAAAAAGCTCTCAGAAACAATCACATCTAACTTTTTTACTACAGTAAAAAACTCTCATATAAAATCATATCTCAACTCGAATTAAAAACTTAAATTAACGAACTAAACGGGCCTGATCGTTTAATGAAGTGAGTCAGCGTCATTCGTTAATATGAAGTGCAATATTGAATGCGTTTGGAATTCGTTTCAAAATGATTTTATTTTTTATATGAAAATAAAAATGAAAATGTTTTTAATTTTAGACAAAAATCATTTTTAAAAATACGTTTGATAGTTTTATCAAGAGATTATTTTCAGTATAAAAAAATTCGTTAATGTCTTTTTCTCTCTCTTTGTGCTCGAGAGAGGAGAAAACAGAAACAAAAAATAAAAAACGACTAAAAGTCGTTTTTCATTTCTCTCTCATTTTACACTAAATCAAAAAATTATTTTCATTTTCATTTTTTATTTTTAATTGTGTCAAACGTCATTTCTCTCTATTTTTATTTTTTTTCTTAAAAAACGTGAAAAATAAAAACAAAACAAACTCCAAACAGACATTACAACTTTTTCACGAATAAATTTATATTTAAAACAACGACAACATGAAAATTTGTATTACGATAAAGGAAACCTACATATGGTCTTCAGGTTAAAACGACAAAATGCGGTACCTCCTTTATATTGGCTCGAGACTAAAAAGTACCAAGTTTTATCCAACCAAGTCCAACAACAGGAAAGTCGTTAACTTGAGACGACATGTCGTGTTAAGGAAATATTAGAACATAATATTTATAGGAAATAGGAAAACAATACAAAAAAAGAAAAAAAAAAAAAACCTAGTGATATTCGTTTTCCCGTATATAGGTTGAACGACGTTTTCTCCACGTAATTTTTTTTTTTTTGGTGTATGGATTATCAGAAAGTGATTCAGTTGTCACAATACGACAAAAATAAAATAAAAGAAAATGAAAAAAAAAAACCTCATGTTTCTTTTGAATTTTCAAAAAAAAAAACCCCATGTTATCAACATAAGCAATTTCCATGTGCTTTTTCAGCATTTTCGTACATTTTCTCGGGGATATTTCTTTTTTTTCCGCGAAAACTTGTTGGACACCGCAAGCTAAAGTTCTTTGGTTCGAGTTAAAAAGAGTACAAAGCAAAGGAGACTGACTGCCTAAACCCCACCTCCAACATTCACACCGCCGACCGTACCTCGCTCTCTGTTTTCTGGTTCAAATCTCTCTCTCTCTCTCTCTCCCTCTCTCTCTCTCTCTCTCTCTCTCTATATATATATATAGTCTTCTTCTTCTTCATCGATCGTATCCTTCTGATTTCCAAACTGCTTTCGGACTCGATCTTTCTGTACAGCTCGTCGTAGAAATTTATATTTTTCTAGTTTTTGTTTGTTTGAACTTGGAAATTACACGACTAGCTTTTCTTTAACCCTAAAATTTGGGAGTGCTTAATCTCGTTAGTATTCTTTTCTTTGGAGGGGTTTTTTTTTTTTTTTTATATATAAATAAAATCTTCCTCCTTTCCTGCTCACTTTACCTGAATTCATCGATTATGTATACATATAATGGTTAATCATATTGTTGGGAATCATCAGTGGATTAATTATCAGTCACATTATTTGAGGGATTAAATTAAGGATTGAAACTTCTCCGATTTTATGTGTTTTGTATGATGTTTTCTGTTGGTAATTTTTGTGCATCCTTTCTGTATACAGGAGTTACGCTGATGGCAGAGGAAAAGGTGGACACAACACATGTCCCAACTGAGGAAAATGGGACTGTAGAGCCTTCAAGTGGCAATGAAGATCCTGCTGA